>NW_019396284.1:0-288665 GCF_000591075.1 Eurytemora carolleeae | reverse complement strand
TATTTCACTATTGTATTATCATTCAAACGAAAACCCTCTAATTAGTATAAAAAATTTTGTTGAGATTTCAATTTGTTTATTAAAACCAAAATCGTCGAAATCTGAACAAAATTCACAAACATTTTTTGAAATCTCAGATATGAAGATTTTTCAAACGTTTTGAACTTTTTAAAAAGATTTTTACAAGGACAAAGAGGTTAAAGTTTAGTTAGGTTTAGTTTAAAGTGTGAATTCAGAAACAAAGGATTTATAGAGCATTCTTTGATATTCTATACACTACACTGAACTACTGTAGGGTTAACTGTACTTGAAACTACAATTGGAAACAGTAATCCAGATCTTTGGACTCAGCTCACCCCTCATTCAGTTCTCGAGGGGATCAGGTATCTGTCAACCCCCCCTTCAACATCCTCCTTTACCCCCCCCCTCCCCCCTCCAAAAGATCAGCAGTAATTGATATTTTGCTAATTTTGATAACTCCTTATATGTTTATAGAAAAATCTAAATTTTTTTAATGTTGAAATAAAATCAAAATCAAGCCAATATTTTTCCGAATTGATAATTGATCTTTGTGTTTTTTGTTACTGACCTTTTCGGGAAAAAATGTTTATATCTACTGTAGTTGATAAACAAGCAACATGTTTATATCTACTGTGTTTAATAGACTAGCAACATGTTTATATCAACTGTTATAGTTAATAGACTAGCAACATGTTTATATCAACTGTAGTTAATAGACTAGCAACATGTTTATATCTGCAGTAGTTAATAGACTAGCAACATGTTTATATCAACTGTAGTTAATAGAATAGCAACATGTTTATATCTGCAGTAGTTAATAGACTAGCAACATGTTTATATCAACTGTAGTTAATAGACTAGCAACATGTTTATATCTGCAGTAGTTAATAGACTAGCAACCAACATGCTTAGATCTACTGTAACCAATAAACTAGTAACCGGTATGTTCAGATCTAGCTACTGTAGCTAACAGACTAGCAACAACTATGCTTAGAATGTAGCCAATAGACTAGCAACCACTATGTTTAGATCTACTGTAGCCAACAGACTGGCAACCGATGGCAGATCGTGGACCAACATATTCTCTATACACAATAGTGGAACCTACAACAACCAGTGGATGGTTGTTGATTACAACCAGTTTACTCCCGGAGACAAGGAGTTGAAACCCAATCTTCTCTGGGTCCTAGAACAGATACCAGGATATATACAAACTAAAGATCTTACTCAGGTAAAGGAATTAAGTTTTTTTCACAAACACAAATGTTCTAATCTCTTTTTCTTTGCAACCTAATGGTGCAGACGTCAAACTTATTTTTTTTATCCAACAGAACGGTCTGTCCTAAAATACGATTTTGCGCTGCGGCTAGGATAGGCTAGGGGGCGAGCGCTGCGGCCAGGACAGGCCTTCAATTTCAACAATTTCCAACAAAATTAGTATATATTTAGGGTTAGGTTAGGTTAAGACACTTTTTGAGTCGAGCGCTGCAGCTAGGACAGGCTAGGGGGCCAAGCTCTGTGGCTAGGACAGGCTAGGGGGCCGGGCGCTGCGGCCACATGACCAACTTAATACTTGTGTTAAGTATGAGATGCATGTACAAANCTAAAAATCGTAACCACATTTTTTCCCTAGGTAATAATGATATTGTCGCTTTTCTAATTTCTATGCTCAGCAGATGTAAAATTTCTTAACTTCCTTTCTTGAGAAAGAGAAAGAGGATATCTTCGTCGGCTTTGTTGAGACACAAGTACATGTAACTCTGTAATTAACAATTCTATTCTATTATTATTATAGTTTTATTATATTCTAAATTTAGATAATTGAAAGCCAGGGATTCTGGCCGAGCTATAATTCCCCGTATTTCAAGGATGTTTATAATATGAGTGGAAACCAAAGGTAACTAAAAAAATATGTATTCACTCCCCTCCCGCTTCCCCTAAACAATCAATGAGAAAAAAAACTTTGTAACTTTGTAATAACATTTCTTACGATTTTCAATCTTTATATTCTATAAACTATAATTTTACTAATCTTTTTATTCCATTTAATGTATAAAACTGATTTAATTATAGATTGGTAGAGCAGTATGGAGACTGGTTTTCATACGAGAAAACTCCAAGAGCTCAAATCTTTCACAGGTTTATACAAAATAAAGGGACTGTTAACGTTATTTAAAGTGACCCTTTATTTAAAGTGTCATCACATTTTTCTGGATGATGGACAGTGCAATGTGCCAATATATTTCCTTGTTTCTATTGCATTAATCCGCAATATAAACTTATGGTAAACAAAACATTGTTAATTAAAATTATTGGAAGTAAAATTATATCTTTTTTATTTTGACTCTTTAATAAAAAGTCGAATGGGTCATTCGAATCGAATTTTCATGCTAAATAACTCCTTGTAAAATTAATTCTGTTAAGGGATGCAGTAAAAGTTACAGATATCCCCAGTATGATTAAACTAATGAGATACAACAACTATACCCAGGTATAATGTAGTTTTTACGAAAGGTTTACTTATTCTCACGGAGAAGTAATTGAATTTTCATATTTTCCAGGAATGTTCGAAAATCCAGCGCCAGCGAAAATTATTTTTAAAAAAAATCAAAAATATTATGAAATATTAACTATATACAAATGCGTATAGAAATAATCGATGACTATTGGTTGTAATATCTGAATGATTTGTTTGGAATTGAATTGATTTGTTTACGATCCGAGTTGAATGTTGCATCTTTCCGAATTTGTATGGACGCTGCGTTCATCAGTGTGAGTCCACTGCGATTTAATGGTCTCACGCTCTCTAGCAAAAATCGTTGAGAATTTTGCCAATTTCTTCTTAAAAACCAAATCTAACAAGAAGTGCTTTACAGTGCTAAAATGTACATGTAAAGGGCTACAGAAAAGCATAAGTGAGTTAGAGCGGTAAAATCTAAGCTTAGGGCGTTGCGACACTTCAAAGTCAGCCCTGTCTTTAAAATTGATGAGACTGTTTATAAGGAGGCTGAATCAATGTGAGTCGTTTTTAACAACTTTCTTCTTATAGACGCAACAGATAGCAGTAAGATTAGTAGCGATCAAAAGCGCTTTTTTATCGCATTAAGCCTATACCCCCTTTCATTTTTCGCGAACACTCCCTTTAAGTTTGCTTTGAGGTATTCAATTTTGTGATGTTTCACGTTAAAGAAAGAATTTGAATCTTTGCTTCAAACTCTGATTTGGCAACCCAATACGTCGACCTGAGAAACTTGAAACTATGAAATCTGTTAGATCAAATTACGAAAATTTGAAATATCAAAAGTTTAAACCATCAGGTTGCAAAGATCTTGAAACAGAATTTTTGCCCTAGGATCGAACATTAAAAAAAAGCAAATTAAATGTGTTCGATGTAGAACTTTTGAGTTTACAACTAAAATTTATGTTTTAGGATCCTTTATCTGTTTGTGATTGCAGTCCTCCCTATAGTGCTGAGAACTCTATATCTGCTAGGAATGATCTCAACCCACTGTAAGGATTAAAGTTGTAAGCAAAAAAATAACAAAGATGCGGAAATGCCAAGTTTTATCATTTTTTTTTCAAATTTTAAACGGAAAACTTATAAGATTGGATAAAGTTGAATATAAACCTTATGTATTCTGTTCTTGATGTATTTTGAATAAATTTGAATAAATTACAGAGAAAATATAGAATCCACCCTCAGACATGATAATTTAGAAACGGAACTTATCCTTTCCCAGCCCTGAGCCATAGAAGTCATGGGGGAACTGACATGAAGTTGACCTCGTACAAAATGGCGCAAAACTATCAGCTGATTGCACAGGGCGGACCCACGTGGGATCCACTTCCGCCTTTCAGGTAACACCAGCTGATCAAGATATTTTATTGAAATTCAAATTGCATTGAAAGTGTATCTCAAATTTTTATCCTAACAAATCTTCGAAGGAATTGAGTTTTTTTCCACAAATTATGAATTCTGCCGCTTCTGCGAGAACAAATGGTTTAACTTTGAAAGAACTCAGTTTCTTTTGTAAATATCAAGTGGTTTAGAAGATCGAGTTGCAATTTGCAGCTACATTTATTTTTTCTCCCCGAATCAAGTAACATCTTTCATTTCTAAAAAAGTGTCTGAAATGTTTAAAGGTTTCCAGGGGCTGCCGAGCCCCCTCTGGAAATAAAACAAGCCCCCCTGGAGAAATTCACAGCTGTTTACAGTTTACACCCCTGATTTCTTATTAATTGTATTTTATATACAATAAATTTTGTGTCATATTTAAAATTATTTGAAACTCATAATCTTGAATTGTTTAGATGGTCTGAGCAGGATTTCAAGGATACTCCACATGTCGGTCAACCTGACCTCTGGCAATTTGATCCTGTCGAGGTTACATGGAACTAATGTCGAGGTTACATGGAACTAATGTCGTGGTTATATGGAACTAATGTCGAGGTTACATGGAACTAATGTCGAGGTTACATGGAACTAGTGTCGAGGTTACATGGAACTAATGTCGAGGTTACATGGAACTAATGTCGAGGTTACATGGAACTAATGTCGAGGTTACATGAAACTAATGTCGAGGTTACATGGAACTAATGTAGAGGTTACATGGAACTATTGTCGCGGTTACATGGAACTAATAGACGTTGTCTTTGCTAAAGAAATTTTCTCAATTGTTAAATAAATGAGTTAATTTATAAAAATAAAATTTTTATTAAAATAACTTCAATATCTGTCAGAGTGCAAACTTTTGCATAAAGTAACGAAAGCAAACTTGTAAAGAATAAATTTTTAATAAAACTTGTTTGCCTCTTTATAGACTTTTTAGGGAGAAAGTGGGTTTTCGGTTAACCCTTAATTCACTATTTAGGAATGGGCATTGTTTTTGTTTTTGTGATGAACAATGGTGTCGTTCATGAGAAACCGAACGATGGATGAATCACTTTGATCAAACAATTTTTTTAACGAAAAAAAAATTTAAAAAAATAATTTTTTACAAACTAGAACGATCTTGACAAACAAATTTTCCGACAGATTTTGAAATAAACGGTAGTTTTTGTAATGAACGAACATTTTTTTGAAACAACATTTTTAAACAAGTGTTTTACTGTACAATAAATTTTGTCTAACAAAATTAAGTAAAAAAAAAAGTTTTACACGATTTTATTGAACAATCTTTCAGTGAAAAAACTAACAAAATTGATGGAAAATTAACGATAATTTTGAGATCAAACTAAATCAATGTTTTTCGAAAAATTAAACGTACGAAATGGGTCGCTCCTATCTCTAGGTGCTACGGCAAGCAAAACACACTGTGATTTAATGTTCTCAAGCTCTGAAGCAAAAATCGACGAGAATTTTGCCAATTACTTCTTTAAAACTAAAACTATCACCAAGCAGTTTATAGTGCTAAAATGTACATGAAAATGACTACAGAAAAGTAAAAGAGAGTTCTAATGGTAAAATCAAAGCCTCAAGGCGTTGCAACACTTTAAAGTCGACCCTGTCTTCATTGATGAGCCATGTTATCTGATTCTGAGTGTACAAGGTTGAATTCAAATCTGAAGCTAATTCAACTTTGCTTGTAAGTTTTATTTTATGCACTTTGTCATTAGCGTAAGTGAAACTTGAAAACTAAGCGAAAAAAGGGGGGGGGCTGGTAGAAAAAAGTGGAGGGTGAGGGGGGGGCTGGTAGAAAAAAGTGGAGGGTGAGGGGGGGGGGCTGGTAGAAAAAAGTTTGCCTGATTCGAATGGGTAGGGGGCTAGAAAACTTCCGGCATTTCTCAATTTGTAGCCGATGCAATCTTATAAACTCTATTTAGAATCAATATTTATTTGATCAATTTCCGGACTAACTTCAGAATAATTCTTATTTATATCTTTTTACATTTTCTAGGATTTAACGTTTTTAAAAAAATAATTGAATAAAATTAGTTAAAACCAGAAATATGTTTTGTTACTTATTAAATCTAGTTCTCAAATCCCTTAAGCTTTAGAAAACAAAGCTCTTCAACATTGCAAAAATATAAAGATTAGAAAATTAGAGTTTACGGTAAATGTTCAGTGAGACTTATCTGGTTATCTGGTTCTCTCTTTTTTTCCTGTCAAAAATTAAAAATTATTTTTAATTTTTGAATATTATTTAAAAATGGTAGCTAAACAAATGTTTTTTTAGATGGAATTTTTTAATTTTTTTGTCTAAAGGTTAATTTTTACAGGGTATTCTTTAGTCAATGGAGCATGGTAACTATCAATATGAATGAATTCCTTTAAGTTTAATTTGTCAATTTTTCATGTTTTGAGTTTGTTCTCAAATGGTGATCGATCAAATGTCCACTAATATTAAGTATAAGGGTTAATTCTCGGCGGCGCGCGGTTTCTAAGGATACAGAAATGGCCATTTTGGAAATTATCGACGACAATAATCAACTTTTTAAAACTGAAGTCTTGCTCAAACTATGACTTTCAAATCACTATAGCTTCGTAACCTTATGTTGTAAACAGTTATATTTCAAAACTCCAATTTTTACTATTTGATTTAGCAAATTTGATAGTTTGAAATATAAAAGGTCTGCAGAAAAATTAGAGTTTGTTCTTTCCTTTGAATCTTGTCCTTTAAAAAGTGCTTTACAAGACTTATATCTAGCTTCGGCGACACCAAATAATTTGTTCTACGTTTTTTCTTTTGCCTAACCCTCGTCCCCCCTTGCCCTCCCCCTTAAGTTTCTTTAATGTTATATATTGTAGTAAAGTGAGTGGTTGAATATCCTCCTATATATCTGAAAACCATTTCCAATGTTTTGGCTCATTTAGAATAGTTTATTGTACCATTTATTTACTCTTTCTCCTAGATACATAAAGTATATAGTGCTACAACAATGGTTCTATTTTGAGAGATGTTTCACAATCTAAGAGAGATGTATCTTTAATATATAAATATATATCTTTATATATATATAGATATATAAGAGTTCCAAAGCGTTTTGTGTTCCTTTTTCTTGTTAGAATATAAATCTTTAACCGTTGCTTTTGAACATTTTTTTGTACACTAAATAATTCAACAAGAATAAGATTGCAGATTTTTCTGTTTCTATTTTGTGGATTATTAACAAAAAAAAACAAATAAAAACATTTTCTTAAATCTAATGAATGGTTAGATGAACAACTCACAAAAAACTGGACAAGTTGACTTAATTTAGTTGTGAGTTGTGACTGTCTATTAAATCTATCAAAATAAGATACTCAAATTGTAGATATTTAGTAGTTAACCGTATATCTAAAATGATCAGAAGAAAATGTAAAAAATCTACATAAAATAGATAAAAAATGGCTCCCAAAGAAATCTGAATCGAAGGTGAAGGTTTGCATTCCATCCATAGATATGAATAACCATAAGAAATGTCTGAAAAATCTGTTGATAAGTTGAATTTTATATTGTATTTAAAACATCATAATAATATTTAATTTTCTTGTTTAACATATTTTATACTTTATTCTTTTCCCAATTATCTTTAATGATGATACACTGAGAGAATTATACTTTATGTTTCCCCTTGGGGTTTGCTAGGCTGGGAGTGTTCATACTTTTTTAAAATCTTTATTCTAGAACGATGGCCTTCAGCTGAATCGTTCGCTCTTTTTCCAATCGTTCCATTTCGTTCCGTTCTTTGTGTTCTTGATTTAGAACAGTTCCAGTGGAACGGACATTGACCCAGGGATAAAGCGGGGAATTCCAAGCTGAACCCGTGAGGTCAACTTATACCGGAGAGGAGAGTTAGTTGGTGATTAACCATCTCAGCTTGAAGTATCTGAAACAATACGAGATCTGCAGCTCTGTCTTCTCATCTTCAATAATATTTTATCAATAGTTATCGGCAGTTTGTATTTTTGCGTTTAATAAATAATATGTTTCGTAGATCGTTTAATATCGGATGAATGAGTCTTTTGTAGTTTGGTCTTTTTGGAGTGAAATATATCTCCTTTTAGAATTTTTATTCATATACAACAATAATGTTTTGTATAATGTTTTTCTAAATGGAAACACATACTTTTTTCTGGAAAATATAGCTTTTGATAAAAATTCGTCAGATAAAACGTGTAACGGGATAAAATCTATGAAATTTATGATTGAAAAAAAGATTTTAAACTTTAATTTTAAACTTTTCAAGAAAACAACTTTTATATACGTAATACCTGTATAACAGATAAAACCCCATTTCACTGATCACTGAAGAGCTTCTAGAATATTCTGTCTGTAAGGATTTGGTTTGGTTTAAGAAGAATGGCGGCAGAGTGCCATTAACCTATCATAAAATAAGTTTTAAACTACCCTTGGAAGATTTATGCTGTAGAATATTAAACATTCTATAGAGTATATTTATCAACATTAAACTTTTCTTCATTTTTATACTCATCCACCCATCCCTCCCGGCCTGATATACTCATCCACACTTCCCTCCCGACCTGCTATACTCATCCACACTTCCCTCCCGGCATGCTATACTCATCCACACTTCTCTCCCGGCCTGCTATACTCATCCACCCATCCCTCCCGGCCTGCTATACTCATCCACACTTTCCTCCCGGCCTGCTATACTCATCCACACTTCCCTCCCGACCTGCTATACTCATCCACACTTCCCTCCCGGCCTGCTATACTCATCCACATTTGCATTAAAAAAAATGTTGCCAACATTTTTTCATGATGTTTTTTAATGATGTTGAAAAGTGAAGAAGTTTCAGCGTTCTAGTTCAGAGTTTGTGTCAAAGACTAAATTCCTTTGTTTAATATGTGTTAATGATGCCATTTTCTGTTTATTTTCAAAAAAAACTTTTTAAATATTTGTTTTAATTATATATTCCATCACCCTGTATATATCTATACAGAATCTAGATCATAAATCAACCTTGAACTCTCATAACTTTATCAAACAAAAGCAGAGAGATGAAGTTTTGCATAAAATGCCAGGTATTCAAATATTCTCAAAAAAATTTAAATCTTCATTTTTCGAGATTTTATTCAAATCTCTTATCATGAAAAACTTTGAAATTTGAAATTTATAAAATCCTCACATTTATATCATTTTCTATTTGTACAGTTGGATTGGTCAACCTAGTTTCATTATTAATAAGTTGATCGATTTAAGTAAATAAAGAGGTTCAACTCATGTTGAATTATAAATCACTTAACTACATATTTGTTTTGATTGGCATGGGTTGACAAAATTCAACGGATAAAACAAAGTGAGAACTAGAAAAACTGCGGAATTTGTATTAGATGTCGTTTGTGTAATTATAATTGGCAAATGAATTAATTTTTTAAGAAGTGCCCTGGACATTTTGAGGGACAGAGATGTTCGATTTAATAGTTTAAAAGTTGCTTGATCCGAGCCGGTACAATATGTACTGTATAGTATATGTATCCAGTGTAGAGCCGGTACAATATGTACTGTATAGTATATGTGCCCAGTGTAGAGTCGCCCCACCACGTTTATACAAAGGGTTGTTAATAGTTTTTTAAAAAGATCGTTAAACGATCGTTTTTGTTTCGTTTTTAAAAACGACAAACTTAATAAAAACGGTCGTTTTTGGAAAAAATACCGTATTTGAAAAAAAATTACATGCAACATTGAATGTCGTCTTATACAAAATTAAACAGTTGTGGGGGAGCTAAAACTTCTTCATATTTTCTTAAAAAACTACTCAATAATAAGTAAAGATGCCCTTCATGTCGGTTACCTCTCTTCGTTAACGATTGTTGAAGAAGTGTCGTCGTTAACGATCGTAAAAAAGGGTCATCGTTAACGTTCGTTAACAAAAGATCATCGTTAACGAAGGGTTGTCGTTGACGATCGTTAACGAAGAATCGTCGTTAACGATCGTTAACGAAACGACGAGTTTTATAAAAACGATCGTTTTTAAAACGACCTTTTTTAAAAACGAACTTTTTAGAAAAACGATCGTCGTCACTTCCTAACGAAACGTTTCAAAAAAATGTACAAATGTAGCCAGACATGAGCACATGTGACAACTGTAAAATAAAAGTTATATTTTACACCCTGAAGGGAGTTTATAACATGACATGAAGTAACCAGTGGCCGAATTTAAAGAATTTGAGCGTTGGTTTAAATTTAAGACGCGGCTTAAATAAAGGGTTTCCAACGTAATAGATTATTCTCTTACGCGTAATTACGTGCAGTTACGCGTAATAATTTTCATTTCGTGTAATTTCGCAGGATTACGCGTAATTGGGGAAATATCCATTTCGCGAAATTACGGCGTAATTTCGCGTAATTTTTACAACGTAATTTCGCGAAATTTCGTAATGATTATGAGAAATAAAAAAAAACTATAATTACGCGTAATTACGGCGTAATTTCGCGTAATTTCTACGACGTAATTTCGCAAAATCAAAGTCCCGCTATAATTATTTCTGAGAATTAATATGTACTTTATTTATTACGGAATTGTTACGTAATACGTAATTTCGCGTAATTACGCATTAATTACGCGAAACTAGACTTTCTTTCGTAAACGTAATAAATGCGTAATTACGCGTAATGCTCCTGCGTAAGTGAAAGAAAGTGTTACGTTTCGTTACGCGTAATTACGCGTAACGAAATTACGACTGGAAACCCTACAAGTTAAATATGGTTGGTTCCACTTAAAATTGTATCAAATGTTTCAAGATTTAAGCCGGCGCTAAATTAAAACCAGGTTTTGGCGGATTTAAACCGCGGCTCAAATCTATATATAAATTTGGCTTGTCTGTCTGGGTGTCTGTTTGTTTGTTTGTATCCAATAAACGTCAAAACGGCTGAACCGATCGGGCCCAAATTTTTTGTGGGACATCTAGGGACCCCAGGGATGGTTTATGAATGATCAAAATTTCAAATATTTGTCTCCATTAAAATTCGATCTCAATTAAATTTTTGAAAATTTTGAAAATCCACGAAATTTTTTGCGAAAGTCCGCAAATTATTTTTGTTTTGTTTTACGATGTACACAAAAAGAACATGTTCACAATTAATTTAGAAGATGGGCGCGAAGCACCCTATAAGGCTAGTTCTTTAAATTCCATCTCAGAGGTCAGAACTTATGTGTGAAGTTACTGAGTATCGATAATCTTGAACTCTTGATTTCGCGATGTAATTTCTAAACTTGATCTTTTAAATAAATTTGTTACTCTGAAGGGTATGGTTACTGGTCACCGCTCCTTCTAGTGTTTTTAATCGTTTGGATCAGTTAAAAAAAAAATTTAATAAACTTCCCAAATGTCCAAACTGTAATATGTTAAATTTTTTTTTGCAATATCCTTATGGAAAAAAAGATCCAAAATCGATTTTTAAATCATGTTCGTTCTTGCATTGTTTTTTAATAGTTTTTGGGTCGTATTTTGCATACATTTTCTCTCACAGTCAAACATTGACATAGTGGGAGAAGAACAAATGTTTAGGTTTTTGATTTGAAAAACATTTTCTCTTTTCAATTTTGACTCTAAAAGAATATTTGTGGAAGAAAACTACCCATTAACGAACTAACTAATTGGCACATCACTAACCACGGGGCATTGAATAGGAATTAAGCTTAACTGCTTAAGGGGGATCAATGTTTAATCCTGAGATGTATAACACAAAATTGTTCTGACTTCAGGCTCCCTAATACTTTTTGAATTAAATTCATTTAGCTCTCTTTAGATTAAAATTTGAAAACAAATAGATTTTGAAATATTTTATTTGAAGTCTAATTTTTTACACAAATATCCATCATTTCTTTTCGAAGTCTAAAACCTAATTGCAACTCAAACTATTTTTAAACATGAAAAATAAATGATATAATATTTTTGATTAAAACAGTTTCTTAATCATTATTTATTTGATTGTTTGAACAAAACTCTTTGCATAAAACTATTCGGAGATAAACTTTACACCAACATAATTTAATTTTTTTACTCTAATCATAGAACATTTTCTTTACACTTTGTTTTGGGGGGAACCAAATACTATAAATATTGCGAAATCCTTTTTTTGTTTCTGCCAATTCAAAATGTATTTGTAATATCTATTTATTCAGTTCAATGTATTAAAAACTCAGTGCAGGCAAAGATTATACATTCTTTTTTGTTTTTACGTACTTTAGATTAACAGTGATATCTTTAATTAAATATCGTGCATATTTTTTTATGGTTAAATATTACTTTTATGTGCAAAGCCACTTTTGTTAAAATATTCGGCAGAAAGAAATTGAGTCTTTGCAACAAACTCAATATTTATTATCCCTGTATCTTCTAAACCTGATGGTGTACTTCTTTGAAATTTCAAACATAGTTTATTTAATCAAACATATTTCATAGTTTGACACACTTAAGGTCTGCGATATTGGGTTGCAAAGATAAGGGAATTAGAAAATAAGTGTTCGCGGAAAAGACTCAATTGTTTTACGAGAAGTTTGAGATGAAAAGTATAATTAAACTAGTTTGATGATAAAAACTAGGAGAAGTGCAGATATTCCAGTAACCTTCATGCTTCCATTACACAGATCCTCCTAAAATCAAAATATTTCAAAGTAGGTTCAAATTTCCAGATTTTATCTAGCCTAAACTCGGCAAAAACTTGCAAGAAAAAATGGAGTTTTCACGAGTTTTGAAATTGAAGAATTTGCTGAAATATAAAACAATTTTTGCCACATTTTTATCAAGATTTTCTGGGTTTTAATCAATAATTTACATTCTTAGTATTTATTAATAATTTTTGTCAAATAAGCAATTAAAAAGGACTTAAAAAACTAGAATTAAAGATAAAATTGCCCAATTTTTTTTTGAATTTTGGATTTTCAATAATTTGACAATTTTATTTAATTTTGAAATTAAAAGTGCAGAAATGGATATTTATAAATAACGGGATGCAGACTCGTCTGGTGCTGCACAATTCGATTTTGCTGTAAAACTGGCTTAAGTTGCCTCATAGTCGGCCTGGTACATCAAGTGAACAGGAGTTATTTCAGCATCCATAATCCTGTAATAATACCTCACACCAGCAGGCCTCAGCATCAGCTACAGACAGGGTTCCAACTGCAATCTTAGTGCACTCAGGGTTTACTTCAGCAGGGTTACCACACCGTCTATATACAGCATCGGAACCTTAATATGATATACTTAGCACTCAAGGGTTATTTCAGCAGGCTTACCACACCGTCTATATACAGCATCAGATCCTTAATATGATAAACTTAGCATTCAGGGTTTACTTCAGTTGGATTACCACACTGTCTATAAACAGCATCAGAACCTTAATATGATACACTTAGCACTCAGGGTTTACTTCAGCAGGGTTAGCACACCGTCTATATACAGCATCAGAACCTTATTATAATACATTAAGCACTTAAGGTTCACTTCAACAGGGTTACCACACCGTCTATATACAGCATCAGAACCTTAATATGATATACTTAGCATTCAGGGTTCAATTCAGCAGGGTTACCACACCGTCTATATACAGCATCAAAACCTTATTATGATACACTTAGCACTCAGGGTTTACTTCAGTTGGATTACCACACTGTCTATATACAGCATCAGAACCTTAATATGATACACTTAGCACTTAGGGTTTACTTCAGCAGGGTTTCAACATCGTCTATAAACAGCATCAGATTCTTAATATGATACACTTAGCACTCAGGGTTTACTTCAGCAGGGTTAGCACACCGTCTATATACAGAATCAGATCCTTATTATAATACATTAAGCACTTAAGGTTCACTTCAACAGGGTTACCACACCGTCTATATACAGCATCAGAACCTTAATATGATAAACTTAGCATTCAGGGTTTACTTCAGCAGGGTTACCACACCGTCTATAAACAGCATCAGAACCTTAATATGATATATTCAATGAGTCCATTTTTGTTGAAAGTCCAGTTTAAAAGTTAAAGTAGAGCCATCCATAATCCATATATCAAGAAACCTCTTACTTTTGACTGACATAGATTTATAAATACAAAACCACTAAAGGGACTGTAAACGTTATTTAAAGTAACTTTTTATTTACATTTATATTTATATTTTTAAATATATGGCATGTCTGATTTAAATCGGTACCCTTGAAACTTTTGTCTGATCAAGCATTTCGTAGATATTCTTTTTTTTACAGCGGGAAACTAAGTTTCCATAAACCGCATAATACACTAGCAAGGAGTATACAAACACTGTTACCGGGAGTTTCCCTTCACTCAGCTTTAGAAATGGGTATCTAGAGATGTTAACGATCATGTAATGTAACGTAAAATGTCATTTTTGTATGTTACGTTACAGTAATAGGTAACGTTTGGGTATATTCTTTAAAACGTGAACGTTCAACGTTAACGTTATAGGTGCTTATACCTATACATTCTAGAACATTAACCTATATAAATTTTTTTAGATTGACTTACTTTTGGCGACAAGGCAGGTATATGATCCAGCTTTACAAGTCACCTCAGCTCCTAAACTTTCCATAGAGTCACACTTGTTATCCTTGCCTCCGCATTGGAAACACCTTAAGTAAAATAATTAGGTTTTGAAGTTATTTAGATATCCCTTTAAAGGGAGTGTTCGCGAAAAATGAAAGGGGGTATAGGCTTAATGCGATAAAAAAGCGCTTTTGATCGCTACTAATTCTACTTCTATCTGTTGCGTTTATAAGGAGAAAATTGTTAAAGACGTCTCATACCGAATAACTTAGTGCCCATACAAATTCAGAAAATTGCAACATATGACTTAGACCGTAAAAAATCAATTTAATTTCAAACAAATCATTCAGATATTACAACCTATAGTCATCGATTATCTTTCGCCACATTTGTATATAGTTTATGTTTTATAATATTTTTTAATTAATTTGTTTAGAATTTGATTATTTCTCTTGTCGCTTGCGCAACTATCTAAGAATGCCGCGCACCACTCACATTTTTCGAAATCCGTTAAAACGTTTTCTAAAAAAGATAAATATTATAAAATATAATCTATATATAAACATGTAACACATGTAATAACCCCTATTTTCATATAAAAAACAGCGCAGAGAAAATTCCCTTTATAATGTGATGGCAAAAGAAAAAGGTCTTGATATCACTCCATTAAATAAATTTTCAAGTCTTCAACATAAATAAACACAGTAAGACCCATTATTTGGTGGAATAGGAAGACGACTGAACTGTTTGTCTCAAGTTTTGATTTAAAAAGAAATTGTCCAATGAACATGCAACAATGTAATATGGGTCCAGTTATTAAAATCAGTGCTTTTAATTTAAAAATAAATATTTTAATTACTTAAGGCCTGATGCAGGTGGCGCATTAGTGCTTGCTTGCTGCATACTGAGATCTACTGCTAGCAGGAGGCAGAGAACTGAAACCAGTCTTAAACCCAACATTATTCAATATTGATATTCTCTTAAACTATTTAAATCCTGAAACCCAACATTATTCAATATTGATATTCTCTTAAACTATTTAAATCCTTAAACCCAACATTATTCAATATTGATATTCTCTTAAACTATTCAAATCCTTAAACCCAACATTATTCACTATTGATATTCTCTTAAAATATTCATATCCTTAAACTCAACATTATTCAATATTGATATTCTCTTAAAATATTCAAATCCTTAAACCCAACATTAGTCAATATTGATATTCTCTTAAACTATTCAAATCAACTTAATTATTGATTCAACTGAATACATTTTAAAAAGTTGATATTTGTATTTATTTTAAAATTTGTATATTCCTATTGAAGTATAACATTTTAGAATGTGGTTTAAAAATTAAAATTAAGTCACCCAGTGCATCAAACCTCAATGAGATTTTTAAAATGTGGGCTGCCTCTTTAACACCTAAATCGTAATGAGAAATGTTTTTTATTTCCAAATACAGGTTTTCCTACAAAGGATAAGACTTCAGAGACTACCTTATGGAAATCTTAAAGTCTTATATGTTTTAAATTCTTGGTGTGTTCCTTTCGTAGTGAACTCATTTTTTATGTCATTTTAAGCCAATAAATAAGGCAACAGACAAATTAAAACCTTTAGCCCGTTTTATATTAAAAGTTTAAGGTCTCCATTAAATTCTCGTCAGTTTGTGGGCAACCCTGTTTCATCCAGATTTTCTGAATTTTTAATATCTTCGTAATTTCTAAATACATGAGTCGATACAAGGCATGTTGAAAAGCCAATGCCATCTCTGAATTAAACATTACAATTCAAATAACTCTAAATGGTAAATATAGGAAGTTAGGACCGGAAAACGTTGGTTTGGTCCAATGTAAAATTTACATTGGTAATTACAAACAAATGAACTGAGTTCTTACCACAAACTCTAATATTTTTTATCCCTAATCTTGCAACCCAATGCCGTGCAGCTTTAATATTTCAAGCAATGTATTCTGCATGATCAAATATTCTAAGTTCAAGATTGACACCATCAGAGGCCGAATTTAAAGAATTTGAGCCGCGACTTAAATTTAAGCCGTGGCTCAAATATGGTTGGTTCTACTTAAAATCATATTCACTGTTTCAAGATTTAAGCCAGCGCTCAATTGAAGCCGGTTTTTGGCGGATTTTAGACGCGGCTCAAATTCATTTTGGACTCAGGACATAGGGATGATAAAATTTGAGTTTGTGGCAAAAACTCAGTTCCTGCGAGAAAGACTAGATTTGAGGACAGAATAATTACAAAAGATATCTGATGACAGGATCAACTTTAAAGGTAAGTCTTTTGAACGTATAATTTTCATTTTGTCCCTCAAAGAAAAAATATCTTTCCACATATAAACAAGTAAATGTCCTGGCTGACGGGACAAATCAAAAACATACTTTTTGCACAATGCACAATGTTAGAGTTTGTTGTATGTGTTTTATTTAGGCCTTAAAATATATTTCGTTTTTCTTCCAACCCGTTCAGGGTTGAATGTTAAAAATCAACTAGAAAAAAAATTTTCTTGTTGTTTGTCTGAGGGTTGGATTGGGAACTGACCAGTAAACAAGGTGAAACTATTTTCATTATTTATTCAGTAGTTTACCATGGTTCTCTACCTTACAATCATTGTCTTCTGTACATAATCAATGTTTTATTGAATGTTCAATGTTCAATGCCCCCCCCCCCCCACTTCATGTCAAATTAGATCAAATTAGACTACATGCAATGTGTACATACACACACTTATACACTTATGAAATATTCCAAACATTTTAGCCAAACATTTGTGTGTATATCGACTCATAGATTACCATTTTAGGTATTTAATGATTAATTATGATATTTAATTTTTAATAGTGGCGTTTGATTGATGTTACTGGTTGAGTTTATTATAAAAGACGTCGCAAATTTTTTGCTACAATTTAATAACGTTTTATAGAGACAACCAATAATTCAAATCAAATAAGTTATATTAAGACTAGGAAAGTAAGTATATTAGTATATATTTCTTTTATCAAAGCAATGGCATAACTTCTATATATTTTATAGTATATAGCTGGATTGAGCCTAATTTATGCTAAGCAGAACAAGACTGTTTAAACTAGGGCTGGGCACGTTTCTTATTTAGTTCACAGTTTTGAATTATTGCGTTATCAAAACGTTCCAAACATTTGCAAAACAATCTGGAAAATCCCAAAATGTTCTCAATGCATTCCCAGTCCTAATCCAAGCCAAAATCTATATCATATATTTTCAATATTTTACCATAAAATCTGATAATAATTCTTAAATATTCCAGAAACAATCTTGAAATATTCTAAAACCAATGACATTCACATAAAAATCTCATAACATTCCTATACTGATCTCAAAACTTTCCGAAATTCCCAAACCACTCTAAAAAAGTCCCAAAATTCTAAAACCACTCTCAAAACATCCCAAAATTCCCAAACCACTCTCAAAATATCCCTAAATTCCGAAACCACTCTCAAAACATATCAAAATTCCCAAACCACTCTCAAAACATCCCAAAAGGAACCCAAAACATCAACCAAAAAATCTTTGAACAATCTCAAAACAGTTCTAATATATTCGAAAATAAACTAAAGACTACTTTCCTCCAGCTGAATTCAGTTTAAAATATCAAAGGTCAATAAAATCAGAAATGAGATACATAAGGACTATATAATGTTATATTTTGTGGGGTGTATTCTTCTTTTTCTTTCCCAAACTAAAATACTGTTAACTACAAAAAACGTGATTACGCCCTGCCCTACTTCAAACCAGAGTTTCGGATTATCATCCCCTCTTGGGATTAGACGGAACAATATATAGGAGGGGAGAGAGGAAGGGAAACATGGACAAATGGGGATTTAGAGGCGAGAGGAGGGGGAAGTTTAAAGGACTTTAAAGGAAGAGTTTGTTTATGAGGGATATTTAGGTATAATTCAATTGTTATTGATAAATGCTATGCAAATTGTGTACTTAAAATAAACAGAAAAACCCAGAAAACAAACTGACCTCTTCTCCTAAATTTTTTGCCGTTAAAAAATTCGATAAACAAGAATTTTTCAATATGGTCTTTTCTTCTGAGATATATTTTAAACATTTATTGTCGAATTCTGGATATTTTTTTTATTTAAAAAACAAAATAGACAATATACATTTTAATTTCTACATTTGGATTGAGTAACCCACCAGTCCTCAAGATCTCCTATACTTTTATGTTTAGGATCCTCGTGGAGTTTAGCGCAGAGTCGACAGAATGCCGCATTTATATCTTTTTTTGAATTCAAAACTTCGTGGCTCGTCTTCCATTTAAAATACTTGAGATACTCGTCCGGGGTTCTGTCCAGGAACGTTAAATATTCCCCTAAATAAACATACAAACCAAATTTGATTTTTTCTAGAAATGAAAATATTTTCAACTAACTCAGACTTTATAATCCCTATATCTTTGCAACCCAATGTCGTAGCCCTGCAAACATTTAGTCTTTGACATGTGGATGTCCATCAAAAGTCCAGATTTATATACCCGGACATCTTCGCCATCGGAGGAGCATATATATAGTCGGTTTAAATGTTTCCTGAGAGATTTTAGATATTTAAATATTTTAAGTTTGAAATACCAAAGATTTACACAAGTAGATTGCAAAGATTATAAGATTGAAAACTTTGAATCTTTTGCAAAGACTCAATTCCTTTTTTTCTTGCTGAAAACCCTCATCCAAAAATACTTTAGAACAGTTATGACTTTTTTTTTATCTGTAATGATTATCAATAAAAAGCTTTCTTACCCAGTTCTTTAATAGACTTGAAGTCCTCAACGTTAATAAAGGATTTGGGAGGTAACATATCAGCATAATCTGCACCACCTAGGAAAGTATCAGAACTGCATACAAATATATTCAGACATATCTTAACTCCTCTCCATCCATTTTCTCTTGATCTCCCCTTACCTAAGGGTATAACTATATTTAGCCATTTTTTTAAAAATTAGAATGATCAAATCCAACTTGCACCAGTTCCTAAGTTTTCTGTGAAACATTTTAAAAACAGATTTGAGAATTTTTTTTATAATTTTCAAACTGATTCAGATTTTTCCTTTCTTTATGTAAATCAAGTCATTGTAACTTAAATTAAGAACACTGAGTTCAGAAACGTTAAAATCGTAAAAATCCCTTGAAAATTTACCGGTATTTGGAAAGATATTTGTCGGAGTAAAAGTAAACTGTTTGTTTGAAGTTTTCCTTATAAACCAAAATTTTTTACCCCGTTAAGAAAGATTTAGAAATTAAACAATAGAATCAAAGACCTTTGTACTTCTTTTATATGTTTTTCTATTTTTAATATTAAAGTTTGTCACAAATAGATAATTTTATTGATCAATATCATTAGAAAATTATATATTTGGTCCTTTTCAAATTAATTGTTTTCTCCTCTGCTGACGTTTCACCAGGAGAATATTAAATTAGGGTTTCTCATTAATAAAGTATTCGGCTTGTTTGATTTCAGGTTTTAGTTATTTTTGGATATTTATGTGAGCAATTAATCTTTTTCTGATTGTGCTAATGCAGAGAGAGAGGGGGGGGGTGGTTCATTTTTAATTCGAAAGCAATTTACCATTTTTCTATTTTCAGAGGGTTTTGTAAAACTTCAAAACATTCCGATGATGAAATTAGAAATATGAAAATACCAACGACAGATCTTAGTGTGTGCACTTATCTAATTCCTTAATCATATTTCATCAGACATTGAAAAACAAAAATTTTATAAAGATTTTGCAGATTTTTTCGAATCTTATCGGCAAGTATTCAATTGTTAAGAAATTTCAAGATTTTTGGGAGTACAACTTTTCAATTTGGACCAAATCGGTTCAGACGTTTTGGTGTTTTTTGGATACAAATAAATATAAAAATAAAAAATTATATAATTTAAAAATCAACGCCAGTGTCCCAATAATGTCTTCGTACTGTTAAACCAAATCTACTAATAAAATATTCATTTTCAATCATTTTGATAAATTGAAGAGTTTTCCATTATAGCCATTAAATAAATGTAAATTTCCACAAATATATTAATTTATTTTTATGTGGTATTTTTCTTGTTGTTATTTACATAAAACCACATAAAAAATGCCTTTTTAATGTTTTTTAATATCACAAAATATGTAGTCTTTAGATAGAATTTTTAAAGTGACTGTATACTTAATTTCAAGAACTCATTATTCACAACGATGCTCTTCAAAACAGAATGTAATATTAATTTTTATCTCTTTATCATTTTTTTTATTTTCAAAAATTTTTGTGTAAAATAGAGCTCTTCTTCAACCCTTGATCTTAATACCCAATTTAATATTTTAAATTTCCAGGGTCAAACCTATCGTTAAATTAGAGCTATTTACATCCCTTGAATATCCACTTGTATATGTTCAATTATGATATCAGCTGTAGGTCTGATTCAGGACTTACAAAACTAGTTGTCCGTAGGTCTCATTCAGGACTTTAAAAACTAGTTGGCCGTATAGGTCTCATTCTGGACTTACAAAACTTGTTCTCCGTAGATCCCATTTGGGACTTACAAAACTAGTTGTCCGTAGGTCTCATTCAGGACTTACAAAACTAGTTGTCCGTAGGTCTCATTCAGAACTTACAAAACTAGTTGTCCGTAGGTCTCATTCTGGACTTATAAATCTAGTTCTCCGTAGATCTCATTCGGGAATTACAAAACTAGTTGTCCGTAGGTCTCATTTGGGACTTTAAAAACTAGTTGGTCATAGGTATCCTTCGAAACTTACAACACTAGTTGTCAGCTGAGGTCTCATTCAGAACTTACAAAACTAGTTGTCTGTAGGTCTCATTCGGAATTTACAAACCTAGATGTCCGTAGGTCTCATTCGGAACTAACAAAACTAGTTGTCCGGAGGTCTCATTCGGAACTTACACAACTGGTTGTCTGTAGGTCTCATTTTGGACTTACAAAACTATTTGTCCGTAGGTCTCTTTCGGAACTTACAAAACTAGTTTTCCGTAGGTCTCATTCGGAACTTACAAAACTAGTTGTCCTTAGGTTTCATTCGAGACTTACAAAACTAGTCCGTTGGTCTCATTCGGAACTTACAAAACTAGTTGTCCGTAGGTCTCATTCGGAACTTACAAAACTAGTTGTCTGTAGGTCTCATTCGGGACTTACAAAACAAAAGTTTTGACCTCTTGCCATAGTTTTAGAAATAAATCAGATACAAGTTAAATCTTTAATGACATTTAAAATTTTGAATTGTTCTTTTTTATCTCAAAAGTATCAATATGATTATTTGTTTAGGGTTTTCTATGTTAATTTTCACCTAAAACCACAGGGATTACGTTATACTTCATAGCTTCAAAAAGTTTCTCTGTCACATAATCCTAAATTGAAAAATTACTTCATTCTACCATTTTTCGGAAAAAATATTTTATTTGTTATTTAATTTTTAGTCAGCATTTTTGCTCTGAAATTCACGATCCGTAGGTTAAAAGTTTCGCTTTAGGCAACTTAAAAAGATTTACGCAACTTACTTGTGAGGTCCTATTGATGGGTTTGGTCAGGATTTTTATTTATTCTTGTCTTTAGTTTTTTCAAGCTGAATAATTTTAAATTTGGCCTTTGTGTTTTGGTAATTGCGACGCAGAAATTCTACCAGCTACTTTTAAACAAATTTCTGAGCAAAATTCGTAGGGATCGGTTTTTATAAACCTTAGTATTTTCTAACTCAAATTTTGATAATCAACACAAAAAAGAATTTCAAAATTAGCGCTTAAAAATCAAGTCAATGGTGTCTAAAATTTGTTTTGTTCATTCTCAGATAGTGTAACAATGTTAGGACGCAGAGAAACTATAAAAAACTTTGATATGAACATTATTCTACAGGTCAAACATTATATGACACAGCAAGTGTAATTGAAATAACTAGAAACGTCACAATAGAGAAAACAATAGTATTTAAATTACCAACCTTACATATTGAGTTTTCTAGAGAAAAGTAGAATTTGTAGGACTTGGAAACCATTTTCCAGCATTCCTCTTTATCATTACATTTCAATGTACCACATGAACCATAAATCTAAATATTACATTTCAATGTACCACATGAACCATAAATCTAAATATTACATTTCAATGTACCACATGAACCATAAATCTAAATATTACATTTCAATGTACCACATGAACCATAAATATAAATATTACATTTTTAAAGGGTCAGGTCACGAAAATTTAAACCCACCTGTACTATTTCTTTTCTACAGTTTTTTTAAACCGCTTTGATATCTCTCTTCATTGCGAATGCAGATAAACCGTATTTTCATACGACTTTTTAGATACAAAAATATCATAAACACCTCTTAGGCTCATTTTAACATTTATATGACTAGGCGAAATGGGCAGCTGCAAAATTTAAGTTTTTAATATTTGTAAATTATAATACACCAACAGCTGTTTTTTCTGAAAGGTATTACAAAAAGATTATTTTCAATTTTGCAGACATTTTGAATATTATTATAATATTTTTTAAATAGCCAGTATCTTACATGTACACTGTTGTCAGGTAGATGCTTCATAAGTTTCTTTACAACTAGTTCTCGCTGGGAAACTGTATTACAGTGTGAGACGAACCAGGCCGCCAAACCGGTTTTCTCTTCGAGGATTTCCAATCCAAAAGCTGTTTTGTTTCTCGATGTCGTCTTCACTACAGTTCCATATGGCATGGGTACATCAGAATCAAGCCTGTAAATGTAACAGCAAGTATTATTTTCATTCATAACTTGAATTTTAGGAATTCCCAAAAACATTCTTTTATTTTGTTCACGTTTTTATCAACGCTCATTTATAAATCTAAATGAAAGATAATTAATTAATCTGAAAAGTTGGTTCACAGTGAATCAAAGATTGCAAGCTCAAACAAAAACATTTTTTCGATATGTTTTTTAATCTGAAAATGATGCAAGATCTTTATAGTTCTAATGTACATATTGTCTGGCCACAAAAAAAAATTAAGTGTGGTTGATGACGTGAAATAAAAGCCAAGGTGTTGCGACACTTTAGAGTTGACCCACGCAGCCTAAACTTAAACATGATGCAACTTTTTATAGTAGTCTGGATCTATGTGCGCTTTGCTCTGTTAAAACCTTTCTCTTCTGTTCTACAAGGGAGATGATTACTTGCCACTAATTAAATCTTCATAATCTCTATTTCTTTGCAACCTCATGGTGCACCCCATAGATATTTTGAATTTTTTCAAGATTCTATCAAAGCTAAATTTCACTCTGTAAGTTTAAATTTTTGTGATCCTATCAAATCAGTTCATTTTTGTTTAATTAAAAGCATAAACAAAAAAACAGAGACTAAGTGAAAGGGAATTGAGCTTTTGCCACAAACTCAAATTTTAAAATCCTTATAGCTTTGCAACCCGATGTTGTTAACCTTTGATGATTAAAACTTAAGACCTTTAGAAGTAGTATAGTTTGAAACATCAAAGGTTGCAAAGTTAAAGGAGCTAGAAAATTAGAGTTTGTGAAAAAACTCAGTTCATTTGATATAATTTTTTTGCAAAGGAATTGAGTCTTTGGAACAAAATCAAATATTTAAACCACAATATCTTTAGAACTCGATGTTGTAAACCTTTGATATTTCAAACTCAGATTATTTGATCTAACAGAATTCATAGTTCGAAATATCTAAGGTATGCAACATTTGGTTCCAAAGATATAGTGATTAGAAAATCAGAGTTTGTGGCAAAGACTCAATTCCTTTGCAACCATGCATATCATGTAGGTTCTATCTTAATCTTTGTAAATTCATGGCTAAACCCCTCTTGTGGTTAAACCTCACTTCTTGCAATATATGTATGTTTTGTGTGGGTAGAATGTAATATGGAAAATGAGAAGAAGAATATTTTATGTTGAGATATTTGAAGAATTTGATGTTTCTCTTCCAGCAGTGGATACTAGATAGATAGATAGATAGATAGAAATATATATCCAACCCAGTTCCTCAAAGAAGGTGGTGCAGGGCCGCCAAGAACCCCGCGAAATGGCCTTTGGAGCCTTCTGATACGCAGAATGACATCCAAGCCCCGCAATTTGGTCTCCATTTTAAAATATTTGGTTTTTACATCAACCAAAAACCTGTTTTTATACAATATCAATATTTTAATAGTTTTTTATAATACATAATACATACAAAATTTGTTTAAAAAAATATAATTAAAGTGCGGGGCGTGGGAAACGAAATGGCAGAAGTAAGGAGACATAGCCAGAGATATGCGTACGGAGATGGTTTCGTGCGGTATGGAGAAAATTCTGCGTATCAGGAGGCCCCCGGAGGTCATTTTGCATGGCTCATGGTGGCTCTGCACCCCCTCCCTCATTCCCCCCCCCCTAGGACATACTAAACAGCTTGGATAAAATATGGGATATTGCACTTCATTTAGTTCAGATTTCTCTTCTCTATTCTTGTAAGAGGTTTAAGGGGCATAGTTCTAGATAAATAGATATCTAGCTGACTGCACTTTGCACGCTCCAATATCAGATATATAGGATACAACCTAATTCTAAGCGCAAAATCTTGTGTATAAAGAAGACACTTCGAAAAATGATTCAACTGTTGAGCAGTTAAGGAGTTCCTCATTCTCAAGAATGTAATGCAAGGAAAGTTAATTGCAGTTCCGTAAACTCTGCGTACATATTGAAACCAGTTCTCTCTGGGCGGAATTTGTAAACAAGAATAGATGCCTCAGTGTTCGTTTAGTATCCAAGGAGGTTAAAAGCATTGAATTTTGATAATTTTGATAATTGACATACTAGTTTGCTATGACCAGAATATTTCATTGATTATTTATGTGAAAGATGGATCCCATGTCAGGCTTCGACATCCGTCTTGTGTTTACATTACCGCCCAGTGACAGTATACTGCAGTACAAAAGATGCGGACACCTCTGAAATAACTTTTCTTGCATTAAATCCTTGCATTGTAGCTTAAAACTTAAGATTTCACTCTCATATTTGAAATTTTTTCTTTATTTTCCAGGATTTTTTTTCAGCAGCAACTCTGATATTTAAACCTTATGAATGTTGCAATTAAATGATAAATCTAAAATAACCTTTTGGAAAAATAGCAATTTTTTATATTGTTTAAAAAAAATAAATTGGTCTTCATTATATAGATTTAGGAGATAAAATATGAAAAAAAATATAGTAATGTTTAGGTCTAAATAATGATTTGTTTAAATATCGCATTATAATAGTAAACTATTTTTTTTCTTCAAAACCGCCTGGCACTTCAATATAGTATGAACTATTATGAACAAACTTGTCCATTCCATACTTTTCACGATTATCAAAATAATGGGATTTGAAAAAGAGAATGAGCAGATAAGAAAAATTAAAATTTTAAGGAAATTTTATTTACCACACAGATTTTTAATTTATCAAATAAGTATAATTAGAGATTGAAAATTTAGAAAAAGATTAAAAAGCAAAGTTACGTTTGCGACAAGATTTGATCAAAAAGGGTAAAGATTTAAAGATAAATTTAAAGTTTAGTTTAACAATTTTAAAGTTAAATTACGAATATTCATGATATTAAATGAAAAGATATAAGATAATTTGCGCATTTATTAATTAATTAATTATTATTGTAAGAAACCCACCTGTACGTCATGGTTAGATTAAAGAACTGGTTCCATTGTTTGTAAACAATTTTCTCTTTATAACTCGGAGATTCAAGGGATAAGAAAACGTACTGTTGGCTGGGGAACCTGACAAAATTAACAATATTAGAATTTTTTGAAACCTTCAATCCCCCCTCTACTCTCGTAATAGAATTTAAACGTGCACAACTTTGTTTTATTTGCCAAGACATGACAAGTCCATTTGCATTTAGGAGAATAATAAAATTTGATTTGGTTTGGTTCAAAAATCATGAGCTGAGCTGAGCTGCCTACCTTTTTGCTGGCAAGTCGTCAGTTTTTAACTTTCTTTGATGGAACACAATTGCATCTATTGTCTCCAAGCTTTCATTTCGAAATTTTGTTGTCTAAATAATATTTTTTCAATCTTTATTTTGTTGTCCAATCCCCTCATCTTCAAGCTTGCAAATCTTCATGTTTGAGAAAATTTACAATTTTATGCTTGAAAAATCCTTTGCTTGTTTTCCATTTCGGACAATATATTCGCATGCTGAAGGAAAAAAACTTTAAATTTTGAATATTTACGTTTAAGTATTATTTATGGAAAGTCCTATTACTAAATCACTGTAGACTAAGGAACTTTTTTTCGCACATTAATGCGTAAAATGATTCATCTATAAACTTTCCGAAATTTTCTAGACAGGAATTGAATCTTTGTCACAAACTCTGATTGTCTAATCCCTTTGCAGGGGAAGAAAGTTCCAAACCGGGCTTATGTTCCAAACCTGAAATTGAGTGCCGGGTTTGCATGGGCACAAATATTATGATCAACGTTTTAGTACAGTGATAACCAGAAAACTCTGAAATAGGAAGACGACTTTTTGAAATAAGTTATAACTTTAAAAAGGTCAATGAGCATGAGAGACAGCAAAGATGCAGCGTAAACAGACCCATTTCCCTAAATTAGTGATGTAATAAGTGTCGAGTAAAATAATTTTCTTTTAAACAACATCAATTACATTTAAGTATTGCCATAATGTTTCCATTGTTTTCTGGTTATCACTGTAACTCGTTCCTGTGTCGAGAGTGTATATTGATTAAAGAAGCTATTTCCAACATATTATTTAGTACGACGAGAACTTTTTAAAAAAGAGTATTGTTTATATCCAATTCTTTAAAAGGTTTAAATACCCCTCCTTAAACAAGCCGCCCCCCTCCCCCTGATTTACGTGAAAGTTCGTTAATTAGATCGACCCCCACCACCACTCTATACACATACATCTAAACATTTAAAAAATTTTTAAAGTGAATATTCGCAAATTATCTTTTTTCCATCTCATCTGAGTTCGTTTCCCTTATGTCCATTTTACAGCCAAATTTTTGTTTTTAAAACTTTTTGTTTGTTTATTTTCTTGTGGTTTTTAACTATTTAAATTTTTTATCGATTTTGATGGTTATTATCGCTAGAACTGACGAGACCGAAATATATTTTCAATAAATGTGGAACATCTACTTTTTACTCTATAGAGGTTTGGTCCATCACCATCACTGAATTTTAAGAGAACTTATACTTATCCAAATAATTCGCTATTTACTTCTTTTCTAAAATTAAAACTGTGCGTGAGTGTCCATTTTCAATAAAAAAACGTATAATTTTAGAAACAATTCAAGGTTTTCCTTTTTTGCACATATCACGAATACCATGCAATCTTGGACGCGTTTTGGAACATAAACCAATTTTAGAAACATTCCATAATTAAAAAATTCAACAATTTAGAACAAAACTCATTATCATAATTTACTGAATAACATGAATCTTTGAAAATATTTTTATCTTCTAAATTATTCCAAAATTTGCTTCCATATTATACTTTTAAATACGGACACAGAGAATAGAATATATAGAGAGGAATTAAAAGAATCTCTCGGTATGAATTTTTTCAGTCCCTTTCAGCCTGAAAGGGAGTTCAAAGTGTACAAATCATGTAAATGTTCACAAATTATATGCAGTAGAGTACATTAATACAGTATGCTCCCTAGACTATTAATTTCAATTTCGAATTTTTTAAACTGTTAAATAAACTTTTTAATGAATTAGGTGAATAAAAACATCATTTGATTTATAATTATAACGGAAAATCATCGTTTGTAAAGTGGAAGGCATAGAGTCTATGTGAAATGATTTTTGGTCAATTATGAAACCAGCCTATTTCATAATTTGGGTTTCTTTTAACAATAATTTTAGATTTTCTATTAAATGATAATCCAGGGCTCAACAGGTTGTATAGCATAAATATCTGAAGTACACCTGCAGTATGGAAACAGTACAACAAAATGGCCGTTTTACACTTTTTTCTAGTAAATTCCTCTCTATATATTCTATTCTCTTTGTACGGACAGGAGAGTAATTTGATAAGGAATTTAGATCTTAATTTTGATCTACATGGAATTACTATTACAGACACCTTTATTCAAACATTTTTGTGCATTTGACCGATTTTCTTGTGTTTATTGATAAATATCTCAAATCATGAAACAAAAATTGACTGGACAATTGTTGAACCTTCATGTGTATTTAGAACAAACAGACTGAGGAAATGTATTTGATCATCTAAATATATCTATATAAAGTAGTAGTTTATGTTTGTCTGTTTGGATTTCCAAGAATAACTTACAAAAATCCTTTGCCTATTGGAGAACTAGGTAGAACCACGATATAATGTTCTTAGCTGGGTTTAAACAATGCTTGGTTCTCGAGCTATGTATACAATAATATAAGAAAATAAATTTGGCAAAAAATAATCGAATCAACCAAAAAAATGATATTTTGAACAAATCTGTTTACCTGACAGTTCCAGACCGGACATTTAGCTTTACGGAACGGATTCCTTCCACAGCAGAACCCGTAGTTCCGGCTTCCATAGAAATCGTTCCAGAATAGAATTCGTTTTGGCAAATCCTTTTTTCCGGCTTTCTTCCCTGGTCCAGACAACTTTTCCAGAGTTTCTTTTGCCGAGGTGTTTATTAGGGGTTTCTGTGGTTTAAGATGAGAGGGTGAAGGTGTAACTGATTTCTTAGCCATCTATAAATATACAGAACCTTAATACTGTGGAATATGAAGACGATTTTTAGACTCAATAAACACGGAGTTGTTGAATGTATATGGATTGAGCTACTTGAATTCAAACTCTGCAATCTGTTTTGAAGAAAAGACTATTTTTGTGCTAATTTTATATTTAAAAAAAAATTGGGAGAAAATATTCTTCTTAAAACTTTCTCGCCTAGATTAGGGTTACAATATTTATTTGTAATTAATTCATTCGTTTTAGATTCCCCATGATTAAAAGATTAACCCTCTCCCGATTTGGATATTTTTGTCTGATATAGATGTGGGGGGGGGGTGATGTTCCACCCCTCCCTTTGATATTGCCCTTTAAGTTGAGAAAGGGGTGTGTGATACATTTCCCTAGACGATATTTTCAAAATTAGACCTCTATTCTTAATGGTTATGGTGCAAGGTAGGCTATAAAAAATTAGACCTCTATTCTTAATGGTTATGGTGCAAGGTAGGCTATAAAAAATTAGACCTCTATTCTTAATGGTTATGGTGCAAGGTAGGCTATAAAAAATTAGACCTCTATTCTTAATGGTTAAGGTGCAAGGTAGGCTATAAAAAATTAGACCTCTATTCTTAATGGTTATGGTGCAAGGTAGGCTATAAAAAAATACTCATTTTTACTTTTGACAAATATTAATATGTGATATGTATGTGACACACAAGCGCTTTTCAAATAATTAATTTTAGATCTGTAGATTAATTAATAAAATAATTATTTACTGTTTCTGATTTTTTTTAAAACACCGACTCCAACCTCCCTTATAGCCATATGTTTAAACCAAAAAGCATGGGGGTGGGGGTGGACCCCTTTCCCCTAACCGTGATATGATCGATAAAAGAACAGTTTACAATTTGTTTTACCTCATATTGAGAATTAATGATACTCAATTCAGGTTGTCTTCGGACTAGAAGAATGCAGGCTGCTAGAACAAGAGTTAAAACCAGGTATTTGATTTTAGTATACATCTTAATATATAATTTTACAACTCTAAATACGAAGAAATAAGGGCCCAGAGTGAATGTGAGAAAGCATATTCATGTACTGATGAGGTCTTGGTGTGATTTGTCATTTAAGCTTTGGTTTGCAGTTCATATCATCACTGATTATCGCTTCCTTTATTATGTATAATCAAAGCTAATATCACATAGCTATTAATACGTCCTCGGTATATATATGTCTCTGAGTTTATACCTCTCTTTATCATTATCTAAATTTTATTCCAGTTTATTTCACCATTTCTCACTTTCTTGTTTAAGCCTCCAAGTTCAAATTATTAAGTATCAAGTTCTCACTTATGTTTAAATCACTATCACGTTCTTTATTTTGTCACCAGCTTTAAATCACTAATTATTCCGTCCTCCAGTATGTTCCCATGCTGGTATTTACTAACTATCACGTCCTCTATTCTATCATGTCTCTAATTGTTCATATCAATAACTATGAAGTTCTCAACTATGTTCCAAGTTTTCATCTTGTTCTATTAAGTTTTCAATTATGTTTCCAAGTTCACATCAATAACTATAATGTTCTTAATTATGTTCCAAGTTTTCATCTTGTTCTATTAAGTTCTCAACTATGTTTCCAAGTTTTCATCTTGTTCTATTAAGTTCTCTGCAGATTGCTCCTCTGTAATAATCTCATAGGAAGAAATTGACGGGTTGATCTGTACCTACAAACACAATTGTATACATTATTATTGTTTCGAGATATAAGTTTTAGAAAATCATTTTTAATAAAAAAATCCATATCCTGATTGGTCACACAATTGTTCTGCTCGATCATGGTGCTAGCTACCGTGAATTAATTTGGTGTAACCTAATTCATAGTTTGACATTTAAAAGTTCTACGACTTTGGGTTACAAAGATATAAAAGAGTCAACAATGGAAGAAGCTGAACAGCCTATCTGTCTATACGTAAGCTCATAAAAATTCTTAAAGTTGAAAAATAAAAGTTAAAAGAGTTTGTATTCCTATAATTACCCTTGCCTTTATATCTTTGAAACCCGATGTCGTAAACCTTTCCACACTTTTACTATTTGATCGGTTAGCATTTTTATCAGGTTAAAAACTTAAAAATAAAAGTTCGGTCTGAGTATTCAGGCTCGTTTTATTGTAAACAAATATAGTTTTATGATTTTATCCCGTAGTTAAGTTAAATAAAACTTGCCTTGAATTGGCTTTGAAGTAGAATAAGCAGAATTACTAGACCTAAAGTTAAGATTATATATTTTATTCTGGAATTCATCCTGGAGGGAAAATATTCATATTCTTTATAGTCCTGGAGCTAAAGAAACTCTCGCAAGGAAGAAATTAATCCAAAGATGGATTCTGATATATAATGTTAATATACTTTTCACTTTTAAAACATCAGCTTAAAGGGTTACATACAAAACATCCACAATCAACTATATCAGAGAATTGAAGTAATCTCAATTTTAAAAAGAGTCGCAACTGGATTCACAACGGTATCATTTAACCATAAGTCTGACCTAAACTCATGAATATTGCCTTTTTTTTCTATCTGAAAATTATTAATTTTCAATTGTGTGTTTTCTTCAAAAAGACTTTAGGATTTATGCAGCACAGACAATGTGGGAAATTGACAGAGTTTAATTCTTACGCTGACAGTTCTTTCTAAGGCAGGAAAGGACCGGGGTGAATAAGATTTTTCTTATGACTTAATCCTTATTTAAAAACATAGATAGTTCTTTCTAATCCTTATGCTATTTTAGATTTCAACAAAATTGTCAATTAAAAAAACAATTTTTATTAAAATTTTGGTTTCTTGTACCCAGTCAAACATTGCTCTTATGGTATTTTCTTAAATTCGAAGTTTTAATTTTATATATTTTTAACTTCCCATCTTGTGTAATAAATCTTTGAAAAATCTCATTTTTTTCTTAAAAATAAATATTATGCACATTATTTGATTTATAATGATTTCACTTCAGGCAAAGAATATGAAATCAGAATTTATGAAGAGTGTGTAAGGTTTTCCAATAACCACAATTCTTAAACTATGAACACTTTAACTTTTAGAATAATGGTTAACGGCACTAGTAAATTTAAATTTAAAAGAACTTAGACTGTGAAACCCCCCCCCCTACTTCCCTTTCAACCCCGACACTAATTAAAACCATGATTTTAAACGATCTAAGAAAGAAAATTAAGGATATCTTTATTTCAGCAAATTCGTCTCATTCTTGGTAACCCTGTAGTGTAGGTTTATATAACTTTATATTGGGACCGAATCTAATGAATTTGAACTAGTTTTCTGAACTACCTTACTTCTGGTTCAAATAAATTTGAATCGCCAATTTGAATATTTATGAGGATTTGAGTCGGTGATTCAAGATATGAACCGGCGTTAAATAATTCAGCGACCTTTTCAAATCATTGATTTTGGTCATTTGGTAACTTGTATTTGGTTGTAACTTTAGAATCGCAATTCGAACTGAAGCCGGGTTTACCCCAGACCTGTGAACTAGAATATACAGACTAGAGAGAGCATAGATCCAAGTAACCTGTTCCGTCCTACCTGCAACCATAGTTTAATCATACATTTCAAACAGTTCATGAAGTACACCTCAGGTCGTGCAAAGTAGATGCATAAGCTCGGTGTATTAATAATAGTATATAGGGTAGGGTACACGTTAAACTTACTACATCACACTGAACTAGACAAAGGGAGAATTAGTATTAGTGTTACGGCTTTGTATCATCGTAGCTCCTTGAGTTTTGATTTTTCACACAAACATTAGAAAAGAAAATTTATCCGGTTCCATATAATAGAAATTTTAAACATTTTTATCTTCTCAATATCTCTTAAATAAGAGGAGTTAGGATCTAAAACAAATATTAATAACATGTACTTCAGTTTGACGTAACATGCATCCTGTCTTATATCAGTTATATTTTATACTCTCTAATTCAAAATCCGTCAATATAATTGCGTACGAGATATTATATATCTAAATGTTCATAATATATACCTGAACAACAAGTATGATATAAAAAATACGAAATATCCACAAATAATGGATGATTAAATGGGTTTCTAAAAGTAAGACTGAGGGGACATTAACCAGAACCATTAGTTTATCGTGAGACCGGAGGGTTAGTCCATGAGATGAGGACTACCAGGGTTTGACAAGAATATGTCCGGGCTATACTTCGTACTAAAACATATAAAAATATGATTACTGGTAATTAAATTTCCATGCCTTTAATCATCCTAATGTTTTTACATGAACAAGAGTTAGAGGTTAAAATTTGAATTCGAGACACAGTTTATGTCTTTTTCAGTTCCAATAGTTAAAATCTTAGATCCTAAAACTATTAAAAATTCTCAAAGGAATTGAGTCTTTGCCACAAACTCTGGTTTTTAAATCCTTTAATCCTAACAACGCATTGTTGTAGACCTTAGATATTTCAAGCTAAACAACATTTATAACATCAAACAACATTTATAACAATAAACAACATTTATAACAATAAACAACATTTATAACATTAAACAACATTTATAACATTAAACAACATTTATAACATTAAACAACATTTATAACATTAAACAACATTTTTGGTTTCAAATATGTGGTCAGCCAGTGTTGTGCCTCAAAAAGTTCTACAGAGCATGTAAAAATTCTTAACGCTATACAAAGGAATTGAGTCTTTGCAAAAATCTCTAATTTTCTGTTCCCTATATATTTGCAACCCAATGAGACCTTAGATATTTAAGCTACGAATTCTGTAAGATTAAATATTCTAAGTTTGAAATATCAAAGGTTTACATCATTTGAATTGAAATATTTAGGAATTATAAAATTCAAGTTTGAATATTTTCTTCATGTTTCAAGACTTAAAGAAGGACAACCATATTTTTGAATATATATTCATACAGTTTTGTTTAACATTTACTAAATAATTCTAAATATGATTCTATGTTTATTGGGACGCTTCCAACTATAGACGAAAGACGCTTCGCATGACTCTTTTTTCAATCTAAGACGAATAAACCTGTGTAATATGTATTTCTAATTTCCCCTTCCTTCCCTCGTATCCTTAATCCTATCTCTAGGGTATACCGGAGTAAGGTTGAAGTAGGACCCGGTCTGTTTGCTCTGTGTCTACTATGTTTGTACTATTAGAGCTCAAGATACTCTTTATAGATTGTATCTCAGAGGTCTATAGAACTCTAGATGAAGAGAGTACAAAAAAACTCAAAAAAATGTCCAAATTTTAAATTATACAGTTTTTTCTTTCAATTTTTTAAAGTGTTTACTGTTTAGGTTAAAACAAGAAATTCTAAAAAATAACTGTTTGGGATCGTTTTTTATTTAACTCCCTGTAATATGCACAATCATTGTATACATGTATATGTACTATTCAGCACACACTCTATATCAACATATTACACATATCCTATATTCTTCCTTTATTCCTTTTTTATCCTTTGTTCTTTTCCCATCTTTTTCTTTTTCATTCATTTTCATCCAGGCCTTTTCTTTGTCCTTTTGTATTCGTTTTCAACCAGGCCTTTTCTTTGTTCTTTTGTATTTAATTTCATTCCTTTCCTTTTCTTTGTCCTCTTGTATTGATTTTCTTCCATTTCTTTTTCTTTGTCCTCTTGTATTGATTTTCTTCCATTTCCTTTTCTTTGTCCTCTAGTATTTATTTTCATCCATTTCCTTTTCTTTGTCCTCTTGTATTTATTTTCATCCATTTCCTTTTCTTTGTCCTCTTGTATTGATTTGTTTCCATTTCTTTTTCTTTGTCCTCTTGTATTTATTTTCGTCCATTTCCTTTTCTTTGTCCTCTTGTTTTTATTTTCATCTATTTCCTTTTCTTTGTCCTCTTGTATTTATTTTCATCCATTTCCTTTTCTGTGTCCTCTTGTATTTATTTTCATCCATTTCCTTTTCTTTTTCCTCTTGTATATATTTTCATTTATCTCCTTTTCTTTGTCTTTTTGAATTAATTTTCATCCATTTCCTTTTTTTTTTGTCCTCTTGTATTTATTTTCATCCATTTCCTTTTCTTTGTCCTCTTGTATCGATTTTCATCCATTTCCGTTTCTTTGTCTTTTTGAATTAATTTTCATCCATTTCCTTTTCTTTGTCCTCTTGTATTGATTTTCATCCATTTCTTTTTCTTTTTCCTCTTTTCTTTAATTCTATTGCTATTTTTCTCTTACGTCTTATTTGTGCACAAATCTATCCTCATTCCATCCTATTTCTCTCTTTTATTTTATTAATTGCTGAGTTCCTCGTACTTCCTCTACTCCTGCTTTCTGGAATTTTCATATTTTGTTTATTTTATTAATTGCTCAGTTCCTCCACAAGTTACACACCTGTGTATCTGCTCCGGTCTGAGTGGTCCTCCTATTTCCGTCCATGCGAGGATCGCCTGGTTGCTTCTAGGATAAGAACAGCGGAGGAGGAAAGGAGTAGATAAACCGCCTGGTCTGTCTCGGACTGCAGGAGAACGAGAACGCTCAGGATCGGTATCCAGGAGATAGAGAGAGAGAGAGAGATGGAGCCACAATCCGGAATCCAGGAATCGATACGATAATAACGCAGGAAGGCCTTTAGGATCTTCTTGGCATTTATCTGGAATATAAACACCACTATAGATATGACACAAGAAAGGACAAGAGACATGGACAATGCAAAGATCACAATTTAAAAACATAAAGTGGTGCCATCCTGGAGTGTTGGAGGAAGTGAGACAGCAGCCGCGAGTAGAACCTAGATAAGGTTCTATGAGTGGGGTGGCGCTCGTTCTTCCTCTACTCCTGCTTTCTAGAATTTTCCATATTTATTGCTGAGTTCCTCGTTCTTTCTCTACTCCTGCTTTCTAGAATTTTCCATATTTTGTTTATTTTATTAATTGCTGAGTTCCTCGTTCTTCCTCTACTCCTGCTTTCTAGAATTTTCCATATTTATTGTTGTGTTCCTCGTTCTTCCTCTACTTCTGCTTTCTAGAATTTTCCATATTTATTGCTGAGTTCCTCGTTCTTCCTCTACTCCTGCTTTCTAGAATTTTCCATATTTTGTTTATTTTATTAATTGCTGAGTTCCTCGTTCTTCCTCTACTCCTGCTTTCTAGAATTTTTCTTATTTTGTTTATTTTACTTTTATTTTTCTCTCCTCGCCCGTTTTTTTTCATTTACAATTTTTTGTATAATTTTTTCTAGTCTATATGTATGTTTTAATATATTTTAATTGTTCTATATTTTTATCATGATTAGCTGTTAATGATTGTTAAATGTTCTAATGAACAAAAATGAATGATGCGTCCCCCTATCGTATCGCAAAAGGCAATTATAGATTTTAACTCACAATTAAGCTGGTTTCTAATCTATGATGAGAACTTTTAAATAGTTAACCCCATTCTTTTGAAGGAAGACTAACCGATATCTTATTACTTAATTTTTTGAGAATTTTACCAATTAGAGATTCGGTTATTCACAAAAAATAGTCGTACACAATTTATTGTCTTTTGAGATAAAAACGCGCGCATTTTTTATTATCTTGGGATTTTTTTCACAAAACTTAGCGAGCAAACAATGAGTTTATCTCATTTCTAGTGTTCAAAGGCTTCCATTTCTCGAAAATAGGATTCCATTCTAAAGAAAAAAACATTATTTTGATTAGAACAAAAGAACGTGCTCATTATTTATCTTAAATTATTCCAAAATTTGTATCCATTATATTCCTTAGTCTTCAAAGTCTACTGGTTTTATGGCAACTTTCTACATATTTTACAACTAAATAAAAAAACCAACTTTCTTCCAAAACTATTCCTCATAATTTCTCCCCTTGCTGGGCTCTTGTTTCTCCCCATGCTGGGCTCTTGTTTTGTTAATGTTGTAAGTATGTGGTTTGGATAATCTAGCTTTTTATCATAAATATTTAAATCTTTTAAATAAACTATGTATACTTCAACAAATTAGAATAAAATAACAAATACATATAAGGATGAAAATGGGTTTATAAAATTTACAGGGAAATTGGAATAATATTGTGAAATCTATATCTGTGACAGATTATAACAGATTATAAATCTTGGAATGTAACAATTAGAATCAGGGATTACACAATACTCATAAAAACCTCACGTTTATATCACATTAACAAATAAAAATGTAGTAGATGTATATGATACTAGCTGAAGTGCCCGGCGTTACCCGTGGAATTGAAAAAAATATATTTTGAATTTTTAGCCTATATTACCCTTTGGCAGGCTATAGTGTCTTGTTTTATTATATAGATAAAATATATCACAGGATTAAGGGCGGCCTAAATCTCTCATGTACAACATTGTATACAATGTACACTGTACATTTGACGTCAAGAAAGAGGAATGATTATTTAGAGTGTTGAGAAATCTGACAATAAACATTATTGTAAGTAGATTCAGGATTCAGAGGAGTTTGCTTAGCTTAATCAGATTCGAGATTTATTTATTTATTCTCATTCTAAACCACATTTACTTCTTATATTCTATTTACATTTTCGTTACATTTTCCTGGAATTCTCCTTGTATTGTCCTTGCGTTCTCCTTGTATTCTCCTTGTATTCTCCTTGTATTATCCTTGTATTCTCCTTATATTCTCCTTGTATTCTCCTCCTATTCTCCTTATGTTCTCCTTGTTTTCTCCTTGTATTCTCCTTACATTCTCCATATATTCTCCTTGTATTCTCCGTATATTCTCCTTATATTCTCCTTATATTCTCCTATTATTCTCCTTGTATTCTCCTTATATTTTCCTTGTATTCTCCATATATTCTCCTTATATTCTCCTTATATTCACTTCTTTTTTCTCCTTGTATTCTCCTTATATTCTCCTTGTATTCTCCTTGTATTCTCCTTGTATTCTCCTTATATTCTCCTTGTATTCTTTTTGTATTCTCCTTGTATTCTCCTTATATTCTCCTTGTATTCTCCTTGTATTCTCCTTTGTTCTGCTTGTATTCTCCTTATATTCTCCTTGTATTCTTTTTGTATTCTCCTTGTATTCACCTTGTATTCTCCTTATATTCTCCTTGTTTTCTTCTTGTTTTCTCCTTGTATTCTTCTTACATTCTCCATATGTTTTCCTTATATTCTCCTTATGTTCTCTTTATTTTCTCCTTGTATTCTCCTTATATTCTCCATATATTCTCCTTGTATTCTCCTTATATTCTCCTTGTATTCACCTTACATTCGCCTTATATTATCCTTATATTCTCCTTATATTCTCCTTATATTCTCCTTGTATTCTCCTTGTATTCACCTTGTAATCTCCTTGTATTCTCCTTATATTCTCCTTATATTCTCCTTGTATTCTCCTTATATTCTCTAATATTCTTCTTGTATTCTCCTTATATTCTCCTTGTATTCACCATATATTCTCCTTATATTCTCCTTATATTCTCCTTACATTCTCCTTGTATTCTCCTAATATTCACTTCTTATATTCTCCTTGTATTCTCGTTTTATTCTCCTTGTTTTCTCCATATATTCTCCTTGTATTCTCCTTATATTTTCTTTGTATTCTCCTTATATTCTCCTGTATTCTCCTTGTATTCTCCTTGTATTCTCCTTATATTTTCTTTGTATTCTCCTTGTATTCTCCATATATTTTCTTTGTATTCTCCTTGAATTCTCCTTGTATTCTCCTTGTATTTTCTTTGTATTCTCCTTTTATTCATCTTGTATTCTCCTTGTATTCTCCTTATATTCTCCATATATTCTCCTTGTATTCTCCTTATATTCTCCTTGTATTCTCCTTGCATTCTCCATATATTCTCATTGTATTCTCCTTATATTCTCCTTGTATTCTCCTTATATTCTCCTTATATTCTCCATATATTATTTTTGTATTCTCCATATATTCTCTTTGTATTCTCCTTATATTCTCCTTGTATTCATCTTGTATTCTCCTTGTATTCTCATTATATTCTCCATATATTCTTCTTGTATTCTTCTTATATTCTCCTTGTTTTCTCCTTGCATTCTCCATATATTCTCCTTGTATTCTCCTTATATTCTCCTTGTATTCTCCTTATATTCTCCTTATATTCTCCATATATTATTTTTGTATTCTCCTTATATTCTCCTGTATTCTCCTTGTATTCCTCTTACATTCTCCTTATATTCTCCTTGGTTTCTTCTTGTTTTCTCCTTGTATTCTCCTTGTATTCTCCTTGTATTCTCCTTATATTCTCCTTATCTTCTCCTTATATTCTCCTTATATTCTCCTTATATTCTCCTTATATTCTTCTTATATTCTCCTTGTATTCTCCTTGTATTCTCCTTATATTCTCCTTATGTTCTCCTTAGTCCTTATATTCTCCTTATGTTCTCCTTATGTTCTCCTTATGTTCTCCTTATATTCTCCTTATATTCTCCATATATTCTCTTTGTATTCTCCTTATATTCTCCTGTATTCTCCTTATATTATTCTTATGTTCTCCTTATGTTCTCCTTATATTCTCCTTGTATTCTCCTTGTATTCTCCTTATATTCTCCTAATGTTCTCCTTATATTCTCCTTATGTTCTCCTTATATTCTCCTTGTATTCTTCTTATATTCTCCATATATTTTCCTTGTATTCTCCTTATATTCTCCTTGTATTCACCTTATATTGTTCTTATATTCTCCTTATATTCTCCTTATATTCTCCTTGTATTCTCCTTGTATTCTCCTTATATTCTCCTTGTATTCTCCTTATATTATTCTTATATTCTCCTTATATTCTCCTTATATTCTCCTTGTATTCTCCTTGTATTCTCCTTATATTCTCCTTGTGTTCTCCTTATATTCTCCTTATGTTCTCCTTATATTCTCCTTGTATTCTTCTTATATTCTCCATATATTTTCCTTGTATTCTCCTTATATTCTCCTTGTATTGACCTTACATTCACCTTATATTCTCCTTATATTCTCCTTATAATCTCCTTGTATTCTCTTGGTATTCACCTTGTATTCTCCTTGTATTCTCCTGTATTCTCCTTATGTTCTCCTTGTATTCTCTGTATATTCTCCTTGTATATTCCTTATATTCTCCTTGTATTCTCCTCGTATTCTCCTTGTATTCTTCTTGTATTCTCCTTGAATTCTCCTTGTATTCTACTTATATTCTCCTTGTTTTCTCCTTATATTCTCCTTGTATTCTCCTCGTATTCTCCTTGTATTCTCCTTGTTTTCTCCTTGTATTCTCCTTGTATTCTACTTATATTCTCCTTGTATTCTCCTTATTTTCTCCTCGTATTCTCCTTGTATTGTCCTTGTATTCTCCATATATTGTCCTTGTATTCTCCTTATATTCACCTTGTATTCTCCTTGTGTTCTCCTTGTATTCTCCTTATATTCTCCTTGTATTCTCCTTGTATTCTAACGTGTTATTGACGCAAACTATTTGTTTGTGTGCGTAGTTAAAACTAAAAGTAAAGATTAATGATGCGTAAACCTTGGACAAAGTTTAGATAAACATTTTCCATTCATCCAACACTCAACTTTTTCTATACTCAACTTATCCTACATTCAACTTATCCAACACTCAACTTTTCCTATACTTAACTTATCCTGCACTCAACTTATCCTACACTTAACTTATCCTATACTCAACTTATCCTACACTTAACTTAACCTACACTCAACTTATCCTACACTTAACTTATCCTACACTCAACTTATCCTACACTCAACTTATCCACACTCAACTTTTCCTACACTTAACTTATCCTACACTCCACTAATCCTACACTCAACTTATCCTACACTTAACTTGTCCCGCAATAATCTTATCCTTCACTTAACTTATCATACACTTAACGTATCCTACACTTAACTTATCCTACACTCAACTTATCCTACACTCAACTTATCCTACACTCAACTTATCCTACACTCAACTTATCCTACACTTAACTTATCCTACACTCTACTAATCCTACACTCAACTTATCCTACACTAAACTTGTCCTACAATAAACTTATTCTTCACTTAACTTATCATACACTCAACGTATCCTATACTTAACTTATCCTACACTCAACTTATCCTACATCTAACTTATCTTACACTCAACTTATCCTACACTCAACTTATCATACACTCAACTCATCCTACACTCAACTTAGCCTACACTAAACTTATCCTAAACTCAACTTATTCTACACTTCACTTATCCTACACTCAACTTATCCTACACTCAACTTATCCTACACTCAACTTATCCTATACTCAACTTATCCTACACTCAACTTATCCAACACTCAACTTATCCTACACTCAATTTATCCTACACTCAACTTATCATTCACTCAACTTATCCTACACTCAAATTATCCTACACTCAACTTATCCTACACTCAACTTATTCTACACTTCACTTATCCTACACTCAACTTATCATTCACTCAACTTATCCTACACTCAACTTATTATTCACTTAACTTATCCTATACTTAACTTATTCCATTTCCTTCACTCAACTTATCCTACACTCATAAAACCCAGACAACACCAAACTTTCGCAATAGAAAAAATTCCGAGATTTGATCGTAACAACCCGATCATGTCCTGGGGACAAAAAAATCTCTTTTAAAAAACTTATTCTATTTCCTGCACTTAACTTATCCTATACTCAACTTATCCTTTACTCAACTTATTCCATTTCCTTCATTTCCTGGGTGGAAGGAATGGTAGTAACTGTATAACCTTATGTTCACCCTTATTATTTTATTGGCACCTCTATATCCTGCAGAGCAATATATATCCTGTATAAAAGATCATTTTATCCGTCTACAAACCTCTTCTATAACATACATTTCAAATCTGCAAACCCTATTCAACATTTATTAGGAGAATTCAAATGTTAGAATGTTCAATCTTTTTATTTAAAGATTGTAAGAAAAAGAAGTATAGAAATTCAATAATTCGTATTTGGTTTAAAGGGACAGACCGGCTATGTGAAGTAGTTAAACTGAGTGTTGTGGACAAATTCTTTAGGATTCATTTGAGGCATTAACACTTTTTAAAAATCTGTAAATCCTGAGTTTGAGCGCAAAGTCGACGTTCAAAATAGTATTTTTGGGTGGATACGTTTTCTGAATTGTTCTTTTTTGATTTTTGATTTTAATTTTGATTTTTTAACGACGACAAAAAAAGCAAACAAAATTGACTCTTTGATCGAACAGAATGCGATCTAAAGAACTATAAAAACTATAAAATTAGTGTTGGGGGGCAGTGAAGTAGGGGGGGGGGGGAAATGATTAGGAAAAGGAGAATGAAAAAACGGTAAACGAAAAATTAGAAAAGCGTAAAAAGGCGAATTTATAAATTCCATTTAAATCAGAAATGGGGAACAGGTAAAAACGCCACTTTAAAAGTTAATTATGATTACACATTTTATTTTAACTTTGCTTATAGCTTTTTCCAGTATCACTTTCAGTTTTTGACGGTTGCTTAATTTAAGTTCTGACTTTTTCATCGTTTTCCGATTAAAAACATATTTTCATAAATATGTTTAGATTGGTGCATTTTCAAAAATAACAAATATCCACATTTTTGCTCTGGACAAAATTTCTCAATTTCGACCAGTTGCCACACAAAACTTTATCCCGATCAGTTCTTTAATTTGATTAAGTTCGGTTAAAATAAAAAACAGCCAAATAGAAAATAAACTTTAAATCCTCAATTTGGTTTTCTCGACAAATTGAATTTATTGGTTTATTTTGACAGAAGATTTCTTTCAATTTATTCCCTTGATGTTCCCTCTCAGCTCAATCTTCTCCGTATTTAAATTCAGTTTCCATTTAAATCTGAATTTCAGTAACTTCTCTTCTATGTAAATTTAAAAGTTTTAGGAAAATGGAAATTGGCTCGTTTAGCAGGAAACAAGCCAGCCCCCGGGTGCAGGATGTATAGTCAATAACTTTGTAAACAATTTGATTTGGAAACATGTAACTTATAGCTGCAACATGATGGTTGATAATTCAAAAATTGATTTTAATAAATCGGTTGCAAGAAGACATCAGAATTAAAAAATAAGAGTTTGCTGCGATCCATTTGCTGTTTATTATGTTATTAACTTTCTCGAAGAGAACCTCAAACCTATTGAACTCTTTTCAACTGGGTCGTAAAACTTAATAATTCATATTTATGGTTATTTAAAAACATTACAAGGCACTATTTTGTAATACTAATCATTGCAATAATAATAAGAATAATAATGAAAATAATGTTATATAATCAAATATGTTCAACGTAATCCTGAAACGTAGAACATTTTTTAGATGTGATGAATGTGAAGCGATGTCTTCACATCAAATAAAAGGAAAATTTACGTTAGATTAAAATCTTGTAGGTTTTCAAAATTACCTTCTCTTATATTGAAGAGATAATTTGAAGAACAAATATGTTTTAAATTTCTAATATGTAACCGAATACATTTAGTTTTCTCTTACAATTGTACGTAAAATAGAAACTGAAGCTACAAGGTCACAAAGTCGCTCTAGTAATTTGACACTTTTCTTCTTCCTTTAAAATGACCATGCCATGCTTTTTATTTTCTTTAATTCTTTCTGGGGTTAAATTGTTCCAGTGCAGTGTCTTGAATTTATATGTTCTGTTCCGTTACTCCAGTCATTATACTGATATGTTAATACCCACTGCAGTGCTGGTTTACCAACTGCACCAGAATTTGTCCTTAACTTTTCTTCTTATAAAACATGTTCCAAAGACCCCAACCTCTCTCACATAGATTCAGACTGCCTTGACAAATTTTCAAGATTGTGTTGATCGCATACACCTTTGTCTCTGATTTTACTTCACTGTCTCTTATCCTTTTCAAGATTGTGTTGATCGCATACACCTTTGTCTCTGATTTTACTTCACATGGCTCTTGTCCATTTTGTGGTCCTGACATGCACACTTTAGAACTATTAAGAACTAGTTTCCTAGTTTTAGATTTTATGACGAAGTTGGTAAACATTTTATTTATTTTTGTTTAAAGGGAGTGACCCGCAATGTATGGTGGTTGAACTGAATATGCAGTATTGTGGACAATTTTTTTAACTTTTCTACGACGTATATTTACTGAGTTTGAGCGCAAAGTCTACGTTCAAAATCATGAATTTGTGGTGGGTACGTTTTCAGAATCGGTTTTTTTAAAACTATTAAATAACGACGACAAAAAATATAAACAAATTCTACATTAAACTAATTAGATGTTTAGGAACAGGTTGAGAAAATAAAAATTAACTCTTATCATCGAAAATAAGTAATCTTATTAAATAAATGCTTCTATAATCTCTCATTATTCACAAAGATTTTCTGCATATTTTCTGGATTTTTTATTGAAATGACGACATTTGAAGAATTTGCAGAAATCTGCGAACAAATTCATAGAAAATAAGAAATTCAATAAAATGATGAAAATAATTGATTCTAACATTGATACATTGACAAATTTCTTTTGAGAAATATGTTCCTAACCATCTAAATAGTCTAATGTATAAATTTTACTTTATTTCTAAGGATTAGACTCTTTTATCGAAGGCAAAACTTAAACTTTAATCATGATATTATCTATGCCTGAAATGTTGTAAAATTAGAAACATTAAACTCACAGATAATCTATATCATTCAAACATAAGAATAATACTCACTACTAAACCATCAGATAAAAAAGCATTCCTTGATTTTTTTTCGGGTTTCTAAGGATTGGATGATAAATTAATCATGATAATGTCCATGAACCCTCAAAATACAAAATATTCCACAGATGGTAGAAATGAAAAGCAGAAGATTGAGATAACCAAAATTAACATATTCATTTTCTTTCTTTTATTCTTTGTATCTTCATTTCTAATGTTTTTGTCTTTTTTTCTCTCTTTTTATATTTTTTTTTTCTTTCATTTTTCTTTCTTTTTTCTTTTTTTCTTTGTTTCTTTCGTTGATTCTTTGTTACTTTTTTTTGTTTATTTCTATCTTGAAAAATTGAAACACTTAAAAAATGTTGCTTCGATTTTTTTTATCATCCCGAAAATTTGTTTCTGTAAAATTCATAAACAACATAAATAAAAGGAAATTTTTACAAAAAGAAGTATTTTTTTCTTAAAAATTTAAAATATTTTTTAATGAATTATCATTTTATAGCAGAAAAAAATCAGGGGTGACCAAGACAAAAGTGTTTACGCTACATAAACACATATTTGTTTTCTTTCACTTTGACCTCCTTTTTAACTTTCTTTTCTAGTTTCTGTAAAACAACAAACAGAAAATTAGTAAGTTAACGAGAAATGGTAAAGTTTTGTTCAGTATCTTTATCCTGATAAAAAATATTAAGCTTACAACCTGCATACTAAAGCCTTTCGCTCTTATACATAATGTTAGCTTTTGCTACCCAAACGGCTGGACCAAATTGGCTGACATTTTTTAGGGAACCCTTGGCTAGGGGATGGATACAGAAATTTTAACATTGTGCATTATTTGTGCAATATATTACACAATGCCCCCCTCTTGCACAATTTTCAACAATAAAAGACTATGAGATTCAGGAGATAATACTGTTCCTTATGTTAAAAGGGGTTGTAAGTACGTATTTTTAGGAGACCTTCTATTTTCAGAAGGTGAAGCGAGGAGAGGACTTTGGACTTTAATTTCTAAAACTTGATAATAAAGGAAACTAGTATTTTTATTTCTATTGTTTAGATAAGGATAACGTTGTGAATCTGGCATTGTGATTTTTTCCACACTTATAATTACACTAACAGTACCTTTAAGAAAAGTGAATTTTCTAGAATAAAAATTAATGTGGGGAATAAAAAATAATCGTCTTTAAAAAAAATAAATTCATTATTAAGTGTTTTTAGGAAAATCATCAAGAAGCTGATTAAGAAAAAATATGATTTTTTATTAATTCATTGAAAGAGCACTGTTAAAGATTAACAAAAAGCCAGTATCCAAACAGTAAAATGGAGATATCTCGTGATTTTTTTTAACAAATCAGAGCAAGAAAATGGCCGTACTTTTCGGTTCGCGACATACATGTGTTTAGTAAACACTAAAGCTAAGAAATGGTAATAGTGTAGATCGTAAGATGTTATATAATCTATATTCAAAAGATAATGTAATTTCAAGTAATTGAAAATATTTGTTACAAAAAACTTTAAAATACACCATACTATGATTTATATCTTACTTTTAATAGTAGATTTTTGAGAAATTTAGCAAGATATGATTAAAATGGCCTCTGCAACAAGTCAGTGAAATATTTTTTATGAAAAATGTTGATCTTACAAGACAAAATCCTTAAAAATAAAAAGTCAGTGTTGACTTTTTGCAAACCTTTTATTAGTTTTAAAACAAAAAGTTGAGCATAGGCTTATTCTGTATTAGCAAGTTCTGCAATGTAAGGTGTAAACCTAAATGTTAGAAATCCCCAAAATGTTTTCAAAATGTCAAAAGAGATGAATTGGTAAGAGAGGCACACAAAACAAGAATAATAATTCATTTGGACGTCATTTTCACCTTTTCATTATAACTTTCCTACCCATGCTAGACACACTACACATATAATATATATACAATTTAAAAAGATACATATCAAACTGAAAATAAGAAATATCAAAAACATAAAGATAATTTTTTTGTTACATTTTTGGGCAATTATTCGGAATAAATAATAAAAAGTATTTAGTTTAAGAGATAAAAAGATGTTATAAGACTTTTGTTTTTTTTGGGGGGGGGGTCACTGAAACGGATAAGTAGTTGAAGAATTTGCAATGGAATAAAACAATTGCAATTTATACCTCTTGCATTACACTGAGACCAGAGAGACCAGAGCAGAATAAATAAATAGCGAAAATCGAGATTGAACCGTGGAGACGTGGTTCAACTAACTTTTTATCAGTTTAAACAGTCACACCAGAAAAGTGGTTGAACTACGCCTGAGAAGTTTAACTATTTCTTGCTGTTCATTACATTATTAGTAATCATAAATATACCAAAATATTGTTTAAAATTGAATAATATATGGAACTGTTTAGAAATTCTCAATTAACACACAAGAATGTTATTAACAGTCTTTTTCAAATCGGAAATACTTTAGAGTAAGTTTGGGTTTGGCCGATGGAATATACAAAGCACTCTTCAAAATTGGGAGCAATCCCTTTAAACTAAAAAACTTTCAGCGGGGGGTTTATTAAGTTTCTTGTCTTTGTGCATTTTCATAATAAACTGAAAATTTTCATTTTTATGCTGACAATGCATGTTTAAATGCAAATATTCGTTAACCCTATTCCTGCTGGGGGGGGGGGTCAATTTGACCCCCCCTGTAGTTTTTTTTACATAACTCAAAAAGTATTGGTCTGAGGCTGTTGAAATTTTCTGACTTTTCTTACATACCCAAAGCCCTCCCTTTAGGCCTAAAACCGGGCTTTAATACTAACTGCCTGAGTCCTCAGGCACACTGCCTGAATGACTGCTTTTGCCTGTAACAAACTAAATCTTTGTTTTGACCCACTTTCACTTGTCAGATTTTGATAAAATTTAGCTTTTTAGAAAGCCTATGACATAAGTAAACGGATTGCACAAGTTTTGCGAAAAAAAAATTGCAAATTTTTTGCAAACAACCTGTCAAAGGAAATTTGCACATTTTTAGTTTTTCTTGATTAAAAATCAGGTTATTTAAAATTTTGCAAATTTTTTAGTATATTTGAAATGGCATGGTCAAGGGCTTTTCAAAAATGTATAATTTGTCATTTTTTGGACAAATTTTTTTTGCAAACATTTTTACTATAAAACTGGATTTTGCGATAAAAATTTCAATTTTTGCAAATTTGCACATTTTTTTGCAGATTATAAAAGTAGAGCACAAGAGCTTTCTAATGATGTATCATTTGTCATATTTGGACATAAAACATGGGATTTAGAGGGGGGGGGGGGAAAATTGACCCCCCCCAGCGTATCCTGGTTTTCAAGTACCCCAGCAGGGATAGGGTTAAGCTGAACAAAGTAAAAACATGTTTTTATCATGAAAAAGTCAGAAAAAAATATTTTGTTGAGTAAACAGGAGAAATTGCCTTTTTGAGTTCATGAAATAAATGAATCATGATAATGCTTTTAGAATTGGGGGTTTTAAACAAATACCTTCAAAACAAAACTTTCTCATACGAAAATTATTTAATTTTGAATTTGGTCAGATATATATAGTAGAGAATGGATTTATTGAATAATGTAGTTAAATATTGGTTTTCTGTGTCATATGGTTTCAGAGGGAGTTTCATATTTCAATCTGATACCTTCATTTATATTATATATATACATTTATATAAAAATATATATAAAAAGAGATATTTGATTCGTTACAAAACTTTTAAGGAAATGCAACACAAAAATTTACTCTTATCTAACACGCTACGATCAATTATATTAGATGTCAAAGTTTACTACAGACTCAACAAAAATCAGGAACTTATGTTTATTATGAAGTTTTCATTACAGAAGCGATTTTACATTTAGCTTAATGAAATAAAATAAATTTATCAGCAATGTAAACTGGTTATAGCGAGCAAAGGTTGCATGTTTATCAGATTATAGTTTTATATATGGCACTTGCGCATATTAGCAGAGAAATGCAGTTTCCACATTTCATGCAGTAGCATAGATGCTGCTGGATATGCTGTTCGTTGTAGGTGGAGCCGAATTGAGAAGAATTCTTAGGTTCCAGAGCTTCAAGAGGTTCTGCAGCAGTAATTGAGCTTGTGGTAACCTTTATTTCAGGACTAGGGTTCTCAGGTTCCAGGGCTTCAAGAGGTTCTGCAGGTTCTGCAGTAATTGAGCTTGTGGTAACCTTTATTTCAGGACTAGGGTTCTCAGGTTCCAGGGCTTCAAGAGGTTCTGCTGCAGTAATTGTGCTTATGGTAACCTTTATTTCAGGACTAGGGTTCTCAGGTTCCAGGGCTTCAAGAGGTTCTGCAGGTTCTGCAGCAGTAATTGAGCTTATGGTAACCTTTATTTCAGGACTAGGGTTCTCAGGTTCCAGGGCTTCAAGAGGTTCTGCAGGTTCTGCAGCAGTAATTGAGCTTATGGTAACCTTTATTTCAGGACTATAGTCCTTTAGGGTTCTCAGGTTCCAGGGCTTCAAGAGGTTCTGCAGGTTCTGCAGCAGTAATTGTGCTTATGGTAACCTTTATTTCAGGACTAAGGGTTTCAGGTTCCAGGGCTTCAAGAGGTTCTGCAGGTTCTGCAGCAGTAATTGTGCATATGGTAACCTTCATTTCAGGACTAGGGTTCTCAGGTTCCAGGGCTTCAAGAGGTTCTGCAGGTTCTACAGTAGTAATTGTGCTTATGGTAACCTTTATTTCATGACTAGGGTTCTCAGGTTCCAGGGCTTCAAGAGGTTCTGCAGCAGTAATTGTGCTTATGTCAACCTTTATTTCAGGACTAGGGTTCTCAGGTTCCAGAGCTTCAAGAGGTTCTGCAGGTTCTGCAGCAGTAATTGAGCTTGTGGTAACCTTTATTTCAGGACTAGGGTTCTCAGGTTCCAGGGCTTCAAGAGGTTCTGCTGCAGTAATTGTGCTTATGGTAACCTTTATTTCAGGACTAGGGTTCTCAGGTTCCAGGGCTTCAAGAGGTTCTGCAGGTTCTGCAGCAGTAATTGAGCTTATGGTAACCTTTATTTCAGGACTAGGGTTCTCAGGTTCCATGGTTTCAAGAGGTTCTGCAGCATCGATTGTGCTTAATTCTAGGACTAGGGGAGATGGTTTCGGAGGTGGGAACTGCTTGGATATTCAGTTGGTTTTGAATGTATCCATAAATGCTTTGACGTATAATATCTCTCCCCTTGAAAGTCAGATGGAGACCTTTTTCATTTATATCTTCCCTCCAGTTAGAGAATTTATAATGTTCAGTAGATTTACATCCTTATCCCGTTTCTTTCCTCTGAAACGTGTTCCCCTGGACGCAAAACTGATTTTGTTCTTTTTATTAGTCAACAAAAATAGATTTTACATTTTACAACCTTTAATACTTTTCTTGAATCAAAATCTAGAAGTGGAATAATTGTATTCCTGAAATGTTTAAATTATTTGAGACCATGAGTAATTACGTAAGATACTTTTGAAATATTTTTAATTCTGACAGAACTAAGTTTTTGCCTCAACCTCAAATTTTCTAATCCCGAAATCTTTGCAACCAATGGTGTAAACCTTTGGTGTATCAAACTTAGATTATCTGATCTAACATTTCATCGAAGGTCTACAACATTCAAATTATTTAGGGGTTAAAACATAAGTTTGTTGCTCAATTCCTTTATATTTTAACATAATCAATTTTAGCTCTTAGCTTTCCCAGCCATTCCCTGTAATAATTCTCTTGTTAATGTTTTACACATACATTATAAATTATCAAAGAAAAATCGATATTTTTAGAAAAGTCCAAGTTTCGTCAATCTTTCAGTATTTAATAGTTTAATAATTCCAACCATTTTAGTTCAATATTACATCCATTCTTAGAAAGATTCATATAATAATTGTATTTAGTTAATTTGTAATAAAACATCCATTTCTAGCGAAAAAATTGCTTCTTTTTTTACCATTAAATATTAAAAATAAGATTCCATGGATTTACGTAACAAAATGAAATGACATTGTGCAGAACGTGAGAAGACATTTTGTATTTGGGGAAAATATTATATTTCTCAAATAAAGTGTTTTCAATATTCACAATAACAAACCATAAACAAACTTGGAGAAACATCCTTTACTCGAAAAATAAAGAATTTACTTTACATATTTATAAAATGTGTTTCATAAAATGTAAAAATACTCGTTATATACTCGTTGGCTATAGCAAGGATGTAATGCAAGGAAAGTTATTTCAGAAGTGTACGCATCTTTTGTACTGCAGTGTACTGTCTCTGGGCGGTAATGTAAACACAAGACGGATGTTACAGCCTGACATGGGATCCATCTTTCACATAAAAAATCAATATTCAGGTCATTATAGGAAACTATTATGTGAATTATCAAAATTATCAAATTTAATGCTTTTAACCTCCTCGGATACTAAACGAACACTGATGCATCTATTCTTGTTTACAAATTCCGCCCAGAGAGAACTGGTTTCAGTATGTACACAGAGTATACGCAACCGCAATTAACTTTCCTTGCATTACACCCTTGTTGGCTAGTATTTATTATGTAGATCCAAGTATTCACTTCTCGGAGAAAAAAGTATACATAAAGTATACAATGCTAATAAAAATACAGTATTTAATGAAGCATTTAATGAATAAAAAAGTATTAAGAATAATTCGTTATCAAGTCAAATTTTATGTTCAAACTGCTGAACTAGATGGAAGGAAAAGGTCAGAGGTCAATTGAGTCTTTGCCACAAACTCTCATTTTCACCCCAATTTTGGAGACCATATGTATATTAAACTATGAATTCTTTTAGATCGTATATAATCTAAATTAGAAATATAAAATGTTTAAACCTCCAGGTTGGATGATACAGGGATTACACAATTTGTAGCAAAAACCAAATTCCTTTCTGCAAATTTATCGAAACGTTTTTGCGACCTCGTTGATTCCCTAATTTTCAGTTTACAATGCAAATTTTCCGGTTGCACTTTGAAATTCGCAACAAATTTTGCTCTTCAATCTCAAAGTTATGATTAAAACACTTAATATTTACTTCAGTTAGACGTGAATATTTGTAACAAAGTAATTCCTGTAAAATGAAGATAACAAATAATTTAACATCAAATAAGTAAATCCTCGAAATTGTTTCGAAAATGTCAGGAATGATGAATTAGCAAGATAAAATAAAAAAACAACGTCTACAATGATCTAACAGTTCGGTCCTTTTCTAAGCAGTTTTTAACTTTTGATCACAATTCGGTCCATTGATTTAAAAAGTTTTATTATTCTTTTAAAATTTTTTTTGTTAAGTAAAAAGTAAAAGAAGACAACATTGTCAATTTTATTAGGAAAAATAATAGACCAAAAAATATGAGACAAAATAATACTTTTTAGTTTAAAAATTTCAGTAGAAATATCTAAAGTATCATTGTCAGTATTTTTTGTTTGTTTTTGGTTTTGCAAAACAGATTTAATAAAAAGTCTTTCTTTTTTAAAATTGCAATAAAAAGATTTCTTGGAACACAAATGTTCTAGAAAATGTCTTGAATATAGTTTATAGAACTTTAATATATTAAATATAAATTTCAAGTTTGAATTTAAAACTTTTCATTGGCAAAATTGCTGCTTTAGACACTTTGACATTACAATGTTTGGATAAAAAGCTTGGCTTGGAAACTAGGATTGATTCATAAAGATTAAAAAAAAAATGAGCAAAAAGTAGACCATCAATGAAAGACCGGAAGTTTGTGGTTCAAATTATAAACAATTTTTGATTTATCGAACTGTGCTCTGTATTTTTAGAAAAACTTCTTTCTAATTTACAGTGTACTGCAGTGTTTACAATTAATTCTATTTTTTTCCTCTGTACAATTGCAGTATAGTTTTGTAATAGTCTAAAGCAGAATTTTAGGCCATTACCGTGAGCAAGGCCGAAAAAACTTTGGTTTTAAGTAGCCAATTTTTTAAAAACTAATTACATTGGAATCTGTTTTAAGATAAAGTTTATCTAAAAAGATAATAAAGTTATACATTTCTAACGGCAAATTACGTAAAAAACGCAAGTTTTTGGTGATGGAAATACTTAAAAAGTCCTAAAATCTTTTTAAATTAAAAAAAAGACGACATTCTATGGCTTCTTATTGAACCCAATTGAGACGTCGGGTTTTGCGTAAAAATCCCAATGCCTACTCTTTATATTACAAAAATCTTTGGTATAAATAACTCTTTCTTATTCTACACTGTAAAATGTACATTGTATACTGCCCTTTTTCATACTCTAGTATAAATCAAATTCTCTTTCATTCTAGTATAGAATCTTTCTTAGTGTACACTGTAAAATAAACAATGTATACTAATGCCCATTTCTCATAGTATAAAGCAATTTTACAGCTTTCTTAATGTACATACAGAGTATACTGCCATTTTCTTCTAGTAAACTGTTAATAGGACTCTACGAGCTATTCTATTGTGCAAAACAATGCACCTAGTATTCTGACATTTTCTTCTAGTATAAAGCACTCTTTCAGCTTTCTTATTGTACACTGCAGTGTACAATGTATACTTAACTTTTCTTCTAGTATAAATCACTCCTTCTTAATGTACACTGTTAAATATACAGTGTATACAACCCTTTTCTCCTAGCATCATTGTACACTTTCAATTAAAACGAATACTACCCTTTTTTATTATAACATGTACAATGCAATCTGCCCTTTTTCCAAGCATAATTCTCTCTCTCTTTAAAGTATACACTGTAAAATGTACATTATATACTGCCCTTATCTTCTAGTATACAATACTCTCTCTTATTGTGCACTGTAAAAAATACAATTCATTTTGCCCTTAATAGCATAACGCACTTTTTCTTAATGTGAACTGTGAACCGTGAAAGCATTCATTCTTATTGGACACTATAAAATGTACAATGTATACTACCATTTTCATCTAGTATAAAGCACACTCCCTTATTGTACACTGTAAAATGTACAATGTATACTACCATTTTCATCTAGTATAAAGCACACTCCCTTATTGTACACTGTAAAATGTACAATGTATACTACCATTTTCATCTAGTATAAAGCACACTCCCTTATTGTACACTGTAAAATGTGCAATGTGTACTGCTCTTTTCTTCTATTATAAACACACTTTAGGCTTTCTTATTGTACACTGTAAATTGTACAATTTATACTACACTTTTGATCCAGCATAAAGCACTTCTTCAATGTATTTTATTTACTGCCCTTTTCTTCTAGTAAAATGTACAAAGTATTCTACCATTTTGTTCTAGAATAAAGCACTCTTTCAGATTCTTTTTGTACTTTGTACAATATACTTACAGAGTATACTGCCATTTTCTCATAGTATGAAGCTATCTGAAGCTTTCTTGTTGTACACTGTAAAATGTACAGTGTATGCAGCCCTTTTCTTTAAGACCTCATGAAACTCTTTTACTTATTGTAGCGTGTAAACTGTTCTTTTTACTCTAATATAATGGTAAGGAGATGGTTCACTTCCTTTCCACACAACCAAGTTTATTGTTAGAACTCTAATGAGAGAAAAGGAATGAGGTTTGCTCAATCCATTCTACCCCCCGAGCCACGCTATCTATGTCAATCCTTATCTTAAGCGTGAGCGTAATTAAAAGCGACCCCACAGGCAAAAATGGCATTGCCTGATTTACAACGGTACCCTTAAATTCTTTGTCTGATCAAGTTCACATTTTATATCAATGTTTTTGTTTCTTGCAACTGTTTATTTTCATTTGCGGTTTCTCTGCAAAAGTGGTACTTGTGCGTTTCTTGCTAATAAGAAGCCATGGAGAAAGTCACAGATATGACAATTTTCGATTCAGAAAAACGATTGTATCTTTCACATTTTTTATTAGAGTAAGGTTTCAAAGGTGTAAATCTGGAATTGATATCTTTGCATGGAAGGTTACATAAAATTACGAATAAAGAATAAAATTCTTACCTCGAAAGAGCTTCCTTGTCAATAGTTTTATTCATTAAAGTAAACAAAGTAAAAACACACGACAAATAAAATAAAACCTGATTCATTTATAACATATTTGTTTATCTTATTTCTTGTTTTTTTCATTGCAATTCTATCACATTTTCTGGTTCTTTTTTAGTGTTTATTCAATTCATTTTATTACAAGTCAAAACTTTTAGCGACTTTTTCATTTGAACGAAGATTTTACTCAATCGGCGTCTTCATGTTTGCTTGTTTTAAAGGTTCTAATGGTTACACAAAAATGTGCAATATTTTGTGTGCAAATATTTTCTAGCAACAAGAATGGCTATGATTCTAAAGAACTCTGCCAAAAATGGAAGAAATGAAAACATATAATCTTTTTCTTTTCTTAGATCTTCCTTTTTTACATCTATGTTTATACTTTGCTTGTCTGGATGTCTGTTTGTTTGTTTGTATCCATTAAATCAAAACGGCTTAACCGATCAGACCCATATATGGTTTGGGGTGTCGCATGACCCCAGAAAGGTTTATTGATTTTTGTGAATTTAAAATTATTTTTTTTGTTGTATAGAGAAAAGCTGCTCAAAGATAGAGCCACACTTAAAAGTTAAAATAAAGCATGGGAGCGAAGCATCCCAAAAGCCAAGTTAAGAATATTTTGATCGAATGAACTTTAAAAATTTGTTCTGTATAATCAACGTTTGCTTACCTAAACGTTAAACAAAAAGTGCCAGAAACAATTCATCTTTTTTTTTGCGATACAAGTTAAAACTTCTAATGTCACTTGTCAAAAAAAAATTATTTTTGTAAGATTTTTAAATTTTATAAAATACTTTGAAAAAAAATTATTATTCAATGCGTTAAGAGTTAATTTTAGGAGTTGGAATTTTTTAAATACGGTTCAAGTACTGACTCAAAAACTAAATTAAAACCAGTAATTGTGCTGGGTTTTTTTCAGCCAAAAAAGAATACCGAAAAATTTAGTTGAACCATCCGAACCTAGTTCAATTTATTACCTCCAATTAAAAAATATCCATCTTCTATTTTTCTAAAGTTGGGCAGATTATTCCAGTGAGTTATATTCAAATGTAGAATTCTGACTCTGAGTGACTAATTAGGTCTGAGCTAATCTTGCTTAATGGGGGTATATATATTATTCCAGTTCTATATATATATATATATATATATACATATGCAGCATATCTCTTATCTTGGATTAGCATAATAGGGATTACAACGACATAGAAGAATCTCATTTAGTAATTCATGGCAGAAATAATCTGGTAAATGTTAACATCACATAAAGATCATTTCTAATTTTTAAGGAAATAGAAGCCTTTTAATCTTGAATAAATAAGATTAACAAAATAATAGTTTGTCCATTAAAAAAGTTTTAAGAACCAAACTTCAAGATCACCTCAATTTAAAGGAACAGACCGGCTATGTAAGGTAGCTAAACTCAGTATGCAGTGTTATGGACACATTTTTTAGGATCTGTAAATCCTGAGTTTGAGCGCAAAATCTACGTTCAAAATCGTACTTTTGCGTTTTCAGAATTTAATTTAAATTTAAATTATTGAATAACGACGACAAAAAATGTAAACAAAATTCTACAGTAATTGGTTGTTTAGGAACAGATTGAGAAAATAAAAACTAACTCTTATCATCGAAAATAAGAAATCTTATTTAATTATTATTTTCTATAATCTCTCTTTAAACACAAAGATTTTCTGCAGATTTTCTGGAATTTTTATTAAAAAGACGACATTTGAAGAATTTGAAGAAATCTACGAACAAATTCATAGAAAATAAGAAATTCAATATAATGATGAAAAAGGAAATAATTAATTCTAACTTCGATTTATCGACAAATTTCTTTTAAGAAATATGTTCTATAACAACTAATCAGTGTACTATAGAATTTTCACTATATTTTTCGTCGTCGTTATTTAATAATTCTAAAAGGCCGATTCTAAAAACGAACCATCCCAATTTCATAATTTTGAACGTCGACTTTTCGTTCAAACTCAGTAATTATAGATCGAGGAAACGTTTTATATGTCTAAAATTAATCCTAAAGAATTTGTCCACAACACTGCATACTCAGTTTAACAACCTTGCACAGCCGGTCTGTCCCTTTAAAGCGTAACTTAAACGATTCACAACAATACCCGGCTTGAAACTGTTTACACTTTATAATTTCTGCTGCACAAATCTGCAAGTCAGTTTTACAGCAAATAAATATAAAAAGTAGACAACGACACCATTATAAATTTAACTTATTTAATTTTTGAATTTGAAAATACGTTTACAGTCCCCTTGAGAGTGCTTGATTGCCGATTCCTTTTTTTGCATGGATCTTTAGTACGTTAATTGATATGAATTTAGTAGATTTTTGTAATAGAGATCTTGATTTAGGTTTGTATACGATCTAGTTTAAGTTTAACCCATTTTGATATAAATTCAGTAAGTTTTGTTCTAAATCCAGCACATGTAAATATATATATTTTCAAGATTTTCTTAGAAATACACACATAGATACAGAATCTTGTAAACATCATAAACTTTCTAATTATTTTTTAAATTCAAGAATTTTCAAAGAAGATTAAAAATTCTGTATTGATGAAATGGTGATGCTCCAAACTTCATAGAGTAAATAATAAATATAAAACGAGGAGAGGGGGCTGTTTAAAAGTGGGATATTAAAACATTTTAAAGAGTTGGACATAAACAATATTTAAAAAAAAAGAAGTTTCATAATCTGTACTTTACAACCCTGTATGCTTTATATTGAGTTAACTGTGGTGGAACTACAGGGTTAACCAAAAAGAATGAGAATTCAGAGACGACTGTTCGGAATTTATACTGTCAGTTTATAATTATGATTCCGTGGAACTGGAAACTTTTTTCTTTCTGTGACAAATCATTGAACAAGCCATTGCAGGTCACTTTCAAGGGAAAAGACTTAATTTAAACGTGGGAAAGTCATATTGGAAGGTTTCAATTCATCTTTATATTATCATAGCTTGTGGGTAGCTCTGTACTAAATTAAATATCAGAATTGAACACTATCTTTGTTCAGAAGTATCAAGTTGCTGCAGTACTGTCACATCAATACAGTTTCAAGGGGAAATAATGAAAAACATCAAATAGGGGATCAGTAGGTCAAAACAGAAGATCATTAGATTAAAACAGAGAATCATTAGATTAAAACCGGTGATCATTAGATTAAAACAGAAGATCTTTAGATTAAAACAGAAGATTATTAGATAAAAGCAGAAGATCATGAGAGTAAAACCGAAGATCATTAACTCAAAACAGAACATCAATAGATTAAAACAGATGATTATTAGATAAAAACAGAAGATTTTTAGGTCCAAACAGGAGAATGTTGAGTCAGAATATTGGAATTTTTCATTTGGTCAAAACAGGACGTGGTCAGTTAGGGTGAAACATTTTCATGAAAACCAAATTAAGTAGTAAATTCAATCAGCACTTACAAAAAGCATTTTTCGAAAAAATTAAAACTTACTATCGCAAATATCTATTTGTGGCTGAAACCCCGGTTTTACAAGTGATTTTTCATTTTTTCCAAATATGTCGATATGGGTATATAAAGATCTGTACTGCAAAACCTAATTCAACGCAGCAAAGGGTTTGTAAAAATATTTAAAAACGTGCGTTCTCTAGGAGAATTAAAGTGGAAAAAATTGGGGAAGTCACAAAATCAGCTGTTTTTCCTAGTTTTTCAGTTAGAACTTGGCCATTTTTCATTATTTTGTAAAACGATTTTTTTTCCGTTGAATATGGCTTGGAAAGACGGATGTTTTGTTGAAAAAATCGACATATTTTAAGAAGAAACAAAAAACACTCTTACTTGCGTTTTTGTTATCACAAAAGACTATTTGCGATGGTCAATTTTCATTTTAGCGACAAATACCTTTTGTAAATGTTTTCTAGAATTAAAAAATACATTAGTGATTTCTACTTGAAAATGATTCCTCTAAAATTTGTGAAAAATCTTCACCCTTAGTGATCATGTCAGAACAGAAAATCATTAGATCAAGACAAAAGATCATCAGGTCAAAACAAGGAGAAGGGCATACAAAAAATATCTAGGGTTTTATACGAGATTAATGTTAAATATTTCAAATATTCATTAACTGCATGCCTTCACCGTTAACGGTTGTTTAGTTGGTCAACGAGAGCTGTACTCCTATTTAAGGAACGGTTTTGGGGGTTAAATTTTAAAAATACAGAACTTTACATTCAAAAACCCATGTCTTTAAATCAATTTAAAACATGCAAATTAATGAAACTAACTGATATTTTTAATAGTGTTCGTTTTTTTAATGTTCATAATGTTATATGAAAAGTTGTATTTCAAATTATCAATAAGAGAATATACATTTGCAATGAAAAATGTAGAATAAGATAGAAACAAAGTTTGTTACAACGGTAAGTTATAATACTGAATGTAACTCAATCAACGGTTTGATGAAACTTGAATTTAGATTTATTGAATAATCAAGTTAAATATTGGATTTTAGGAACATACTGGTTCAGATATAGGTTCAATCAATCCGGTTTAAAAAATAATGTTTTACAATATATTTTATTTAAAAATTACGAAAATATTTGTAAAAAATTACAGGCCCATAGCTAGGAATTTCTATAAGAGGGGGCACAAAAATTATAAATATCATAAATAGCTAACTAAGGGGCGCGCTGCAGGCGAAATTTTTTGGCATACAAAACTCAATAAGGATAAAAATTAATGAAAAACTATATTTTACCGTATCACACATTATAGTTTATTAGAGAGATATTTGGCCTGTTTTCATTCCCTTAAACGNGAAGCTATTAGTTGCTATTGAATAGTAGAGAAGCTATTAGTTGCTATTGAATAATTGAGAAGCTATTAGTTGCTATTGAATAGTTGAGAAGCTATTAGTTGCTATTGAATAGTTGAGAAGCTATTGATTGCTATTGAATAATTGAGAAGCTATTGGTTGCTATTGACCAATTGAGAAGCTATTAGTTGCTATTGTATAATTGAGAAGCTCTTAGTTGCTATTGAATAGTTGAGAAGCTATTAGTTGCTTTTGAATAATTGAGAAGCTATTAGTTGCTATTGAACAATTGAGAATTAATGGAGGATTATTTGAAATTACATCAAATTATGCAACAGTCCCTTAAATAACAATGGATCCCTATTTCTTTGTATCCCCTGTGCAGTTAAGAATGATGGATTAGTGAAGGATTTAAAGTGGACGGGAAAGGATCAGTTTTAAGCTGAAACAATTCCATTCACTTTAACAATTATATTTATTTTGATCTTCACAATTGTATTTGAGAATTTTTAAGAAAATAGAATTTAGTTTTTCCTTTGTTGAATTTTCTTTACAACTAAATTAAATTTTTAATGAGATTCCCATTTAATTTGATTTTGGACAAGGCGAGCCTAATTGATTGATTGAAGAAGATTTGATGGAAAACGGTTGAAGGTTTGTCTATGTTTGGTGACCATGGCTCCGGACTCCTTCTACGGTGTAGAGAGGTGGAGAGGAACACACCGGAGCCGGGAGGTTTTAATCTCTCAGTTCTCTTAAACCTTGAGTCGGGACGGAGTATTTATCCTCAGTCTTTATCTATACCTGGAGCTAGGAGCATCTATCCTTAACCTGATCTATACCCGGAGCTAGAGATATTCAGAACTAACCTATACCTGGAGCTAGGGATATTCAGACCTAACCTATACCTGGAGCTAGGGATATTCAGAACTAACCTTTACCTGGAGCTAAGGATATTCAGACCTAACCTATACCTAGAGCTAGAAACCGTACCATATCACATAAAGCGATAGATACTAACAGTGATGAACTAATAACCGAAAATCTACCAAAATCCAAAAATAAATTGTGAATAAATTTTCAAGTGAAGAATGGTTTAAAACTATAGATGGTTGTTCACTCTTACATCAACCCGTATTCTAATATGCTAGGAAAATATATTCAATTTAAAAACTATTTTAGAATTTAAAAGCTTTTAAAGTGCAAAGATGGCAATGTACGATTCACAATGGTATCCTTAAAAGCTTTGTTTTGTTTAATGACTTATGAATTAAACATTAATGTTTATAAATTTTACAACTGATTATTTTCAACCGTGGGTTTACTACTTTCCATGAAGCCACTTGAAATTCCGTTAACAGTTTCTTTAATGTAAAACTGCGAAAAAAGTCCTTGCTAATCAATTGATTTGCTGTATTTTACATCTGAAATACTTGGTTGTTCTCTACTTCTAAAAATTTGAAAATGTCAAGTTAATTATCAAATATTTCGATATCAGGTATATTTATGTTAAAAACAACATAAAAAGGTTTAAATATTTGTTTTCTTGATTTTACAAAGAATTCAATCTGCTGCCACTTTTCGAGACAAAATTAATTTTATTACTTTGTGCAAAATTGAGACTGATACATTAGACTTTAACTTGACACAGACGGACTGTTAGACGAAAACCGAACACTTTGTTAAAAATATCGAACTTAACGAAAGCATTTCAAAATTACAAACATTTTATTCATAACTTCGAACAAAGATTTTGTAATTTCGTTAGGCGTTGCAGCACGCAGGTCGCAGGGGTGTTTTTGCAATTCATGATTAAAAAATCGGCAATTTTGAAAAATTGCGAAAATTTAAGATTTGCAACCCCCCCCCCTCCGCCCCACGTATTTTGCTGTCCTAAATGTTCTGAAATATCCGGCTGATGAACTACTCAGATTAGTTTCATTACCTGCCCGGTTCTCTGCAAACATACTTTCACAATTTACAATTCAAAAACGTCAACTTTTTCATGGAGGGTAAAAACCAGAGCAGTTTTGAGCCTTGCCGTCAAGATGTGTCAGATATAATTAAACTATTTGACAAGGTGACATACATACATAAAGGATAAATAATTTTTAACAAATGTATCTAGTTTACTGGAAGAGATTGTAAATATAAAGGATAAATAATTTTTTACAAATTTATCTAGTTTACTGGAAGAGATTGTAAATATAAAGGCTAAATAATTTTTTAACAATTGTATCTAGTTTACTGGAAGAGATTGTAAATATAAAGACTAAATAATTTTTTAACAAATTTATCTAGTTTACTTGAAGAGATTGTAAATACCAAACGTCGTCATTGATTTCAACATTATACTTTTTTAAGAGACTGGATCGTATTTTAAAGTGATCTACCATTAAAAGAGGGGCATTGCCCGATACACAACGGTACCCTTCATAAACCTTTATCTGATCAATAATGTGGTAGCTATATTGTCCCTAACAGTGTATAATTTTGATAATTGCAGTAGAAAGTAGAAAGTGTGTATAAAAAACGATTTCCAAAATGTAATTACTGTTTTTTTTTATAAATTTAAATTTAAACAAAAATCTGCATTCCTGCGATAATTTGAGCGCACAATAAGGCAATCCACATTTTGAAAATACCAGATGTATCATTGATATCGACGTATCGAGAATTATTCCTGTAAATAAAGGTTTATTAATAAATTCCGGGGCAAATACTTTAAGAAGACGACATTTTTAGTGGAAAACATTGTAGTTTAATTGGTCTTACTCTTCAATACTGGATTACTTGAAATATTTCCCCCCCCCCCTTAACAGATTAAATCATTTAAAATTGAAAAGAATGCAGAAAGGTATTTCCATATGAACTATTAATTACTGAAATTACAAATATATCCTCCTGAAAGAATTTGTTTTCATATTTGTTTTGACAACATGTTGACCGCAGAGAATTTGTTACAAAATGACATGTCCCTCCCTTCCTGACATTATTATCCCTCCTTGCTTCACATTATTACCCGCCGCATTTTCCCTCCTTGCTTCAAATTATTACCCGCGTTTCCTGTATCAGTCCCTGCTTCACATCATTGCCCACCTCCTGTATCCCTACCATCTTCATATTATACCCCCCTCCTGTATCCCTCTCACCTTGTTATTATTGCCCGCCTTAATTCTGTATTCCCTTTAACCTTCACATTATTACCCTTCTCCTCTCCCTTCTTCATGTTTTTGCCCGCCTCCTAAATCACTCCCTCCTAAGTCCTATCTCTTATTATTTTTATGATATATCCCTCCCTATTTCACTTGAACGCAACCCCCCCCTCCCCCGGGGCCCCCCTTCATATTCTATTCTTTTCTGTCCTTTTTTCTGTCTTGGATAGATCTCTCCCTACCCTCCTCTCTTCCTCCCTTCCCCCCTATCCCCCCATCTTGTGCATGTCATCTCCTTGTTAAGATCATTAGCATGCTATCCCATGCAGATCGTAAACTAGAGAAACAATGGGAAAACAATATCATTATCGGTAGGAGTTTTTCTTACAGATTTTAAGCTCATGCATAAATGTTTATCGTGTACAAATATCAAAATTGTAAAAACAACCCTTTTCCTCTCCGTTTTTCATTTTTATGTTAAATTCAGTATAAAAATATCGACTAAGAGAATGTTCGGAAAAGGTCAGTTGTTAAATGTTAGTATTAAACTAAACATTTGAGTTGAATATTTTGTCTAATAAGTAGGCGGGGTCTATAACCCTCTTCTTCTGCAGAACCTTACTCAAGGCTATAATACAGCACAATCCAGGTAAACATTAATTCAGTCCATTCCAGGTAAACATTAATTCAGTCCATTCCATGTAAACTTTAGTCCAACCCATTCCAGGTAAATTTTAGTTCAGTCCATTCCAGGTAAATTTTAGTCCAGCCCATTCCAAGTAAATTTTAGTTCAGCCCATTCCAGGTAAACTTTAGTTCAGCCCATTCCAGGTAAACTTTAGTTCAGCCCATTCCAGGTAAACCTTCCTTCAGCCCCTTCCAGGTAAATTCTAGTTCAGCCCGTTCCAGGTAAATTTTTAGTTCAGCCCGTTACTTTAAGCTTTATTCCAACCCATTCCAGGTAAATTTTTAGTTCAGCCCGTTCCTTTAAGCTTTAGTCCAGCCCATTCCAGGTAAATTTTAGTTCAGTCCATTCCAGGTAAATTTTAGTCCAGCCCATTCCAGGTAAACTTTAGTTCAGCCCATTCCAGGTAAATTTTAGTTTAGCTCATTCCATGTAAACTTTAGTTTAGCCCATTCCAGGTAAACATTCCTTCCGCCATTACAGAAAAGCGTTATGGCAGCCAATTTCAAGATTTTTCATATTTTTTGTTTTCAATGGTGTTTTTTCAAAATTAAAACAATATATTTATAGAATATTTATAGAAGCTGCATTTCAGGTCAAACAGATTTGAATCTGACTTTTCATTTCTTACAAAATATTATAATTAATATAATCTTTTTGAATTTTTCCAAGTTTAATTTTCTTTAAATGGAAAGTTTCCCTTTTCTGAAATTAGTCCCAGATGGGCGGTAGAAATCCCATTTATTAGTATAATTGTAGAATTATACTAGACTAGAAACAGCTAGAAGCTACTTATTTCTAATCGGTGAGCATCTATTAGATACTTTACTGTGCAGTTAAGATTAAAGCTTTGTCAGTGTAAACTACTCACAAGTCAAAAGGTTAAATTCCGAATTTAAAATTTTCGATAAAAATCTTCTATGCCTTGTTCTTCATTTTTCAAATTGTGTCTTTGCCTAATTAAGTAAAGTGGTCAACAAAATAAAGTAGACGATGTAAATTATATTTTATTTGCTCTTTAGAAGTAAATTTATATGTTCTGGGTTTTCATGTGGCATCAAAAAATTTAATTCTAATGGCCACTGTATCTCTGCATTACAGATATCTGACTTGAGGAAATATATAAAGCTTTTTATCCGGCTAGGGGGGAGTATTGATAATCGATCTTTTATTTGGAAGGAAAAGTTACTGATGTAACTTTTATTGTACGGTCTATATAGTTATGAGAAAATTACTCTGTCTTGTATAGAACAGTAAACTTAAAGGATCAACTTATCAAATCATAGCTGATGTTTCTTTAGAAAATAGTTGGAACACTGAAGCGTTAAATTTGAAAATGTTTTATTATTATTCAGATTTTGAAATGTTTTTTGCACCTTTTTCGAATCGTTTAAATATAGATATAGAAGATTGAATAAAGGGATAAAATTGTCTAGACTTCAAGCTCTTCATTCTACACTTTACAGGGTGTACCAGATTTATAGACTCTGTGACCTTCACGCTACAGGGTGTACCAGATTTAAAGACTTCATAGAATTTGAAACTTACAAGGTGTCCAAGAACTCTAGGCTCTAGTATATACACTCTAAAGGGTGTCCTAGAACGTTAGATTCTAGGACTTTACTATACAGGGTGTCATATAAACTTAAAGATTCTAGAGCGTATGCTCTTCAGGGATATCTATACTTTAGGATCTACTGTCTACAGGGTTTCTTAGAACTCTAGACACTAGGATTTACACACTAAAGGGTGTCTTAGAACCTCAGACTCTATGGCATAAACTTGACAGGGTGTCCTAGATTGCTAGACTCTAGGATATAAACTCTACAGAGTGTCCTAGAACTCTGAACTCTAAGACATATTCACTCTACAGGGTGTCCTAAAACTCTAGATTCTAGGATATACACTCTACAGAGTGTCCTAGAACTCTGAACTCTAAGATATATACACTCTGCAGGGTGTCCTAGAACTCTAGATTCTAGGATATAAACTCTACAGGGTGTCCTAGAACTTTTGCTTTCGATAATCTTTCTTGTAAACTTATGACAATTTTGCCTGTAATGGCATGCAAGATTGCAAAAAAACCTCTGAAAAAACGTAGAATTAAATTAGGTCGTAAAAATAAAGAAAAATTCAAATACATGCTCTCTTAAGCACGTACAAATATTCTAACTGCATATGTAGATATATAATTTAATCTGTTCCCTTACGGACAAAATGTTTTAAGTTTTCTCGTCACATTGATTGTAATATTTTCGTAGGGATATAATTAGAATCAAAACTAATTTTATTCAAGATTAAAACTTAGAGTCTAAAACAACAAAGAGAGTTATGCAGATCTGTTTCCATAATCTTACCTAATCTGTCTACAGTCTGCCTGAATCAGATTTTTTTTTCATTTTTCAATTGCAAATTTAAATTGCATAAAGATATCGATAATTCTACATCATAATTTGTTAAAAAACTATATTCAATATCATAAGATGTCTTTATATGTCATGATAAACTTGTTTCTTATGATGAATTTCATATCACTATGTGTTTATTATGATGCATTACCAAAATTATGATGTTTTCTTTTCATATCACGAGATAGCATTGCTATAGAAATATCATAGCAAACTATCTTTACGAAAGTAAAACTGTATTTTTTTCAGCTGATTCGTTATCTAGCGTTCCTTGAAAATATCAACCAATTTACGGTAAAAGTAATTTTCATTAAAGAGAGTCTGACATCTTTGATCAGTCAAAGGTTTTAAGGGTACCGTTGTGAATTAGATATTCACCTCTTTAAATGGAAGGTCACTTGAAATTTTGCCTTTAGTCATTTTAAGATCAAAAAGTGTTTCCTCTTGATATTTTGTGGTTAAATCTGCAGGTTTAGGTTTAAACTAGAATCTGCAGGTATAGGTTTAAACTAGAATCTGCAGGTATAGGTTTAAACTAGAATCTGCAGGTATAGGTTTAAACTAGAATCTGCAGGTATAGGTTTAAACTAGAATCTGCAGGTATAGGTTTAAACTAGAATCTGCAGGTATAGGTTTAAACTAGAATCTGCAGGTATAGGTTTAAACTAGAATCTGTAGGTCTAGGTTTAAACTAGAATCTGTGTGAGGATGTGGGTTCATGTTGGCCAAGGAATGAATTAGACCATTAACATTTATTCCCCCGGAATCTCCCTCTTTTAAATTGAATTTATTGGGCAGGGTTAGGAGCTGGACACTCCTTCACGTTTAACCATTGGTAATTCTTTAATCTAGGAATCATAATACAGAGAGACCCATAAAACTTTTGGAATTGACCTCAGATTATAAATTTACTTCTTGGTCAGCTTCATTTCTTAATTCGAACTCGAAATGATTTGAACTTTTATATGATTCTGAAACATATATTTTTTTGCTGAAGCCAAATATTGAAAGCATGGGTACCAATCATTAAAATCATGTTAAAATGTTTGACACGTTGATCTTTACAGTAACTATATTCATTTAGGTGTCTCAATTCCTCCTTTATACAAAAATATCTTATTCTGTGGAATATATAANTGTATCACAGTATCACAATCTATTTGCTTCACATGTTATTTATTGCAAATGGACACAATATCCCATCGGATTAAACTCACAAAAGAAATAAATTGAAAAGTTTTCATATTCAAATTCAACCTGCCGGGGCCGGGGCCGAACCTATGCAAATTCTAAATTGAAGTTTCATCTCATTCAACAAATCAGCTAGAAGGGGAAAACGATGTCTTTTAAACAGACATTATAAAAGCAACTTATTATGGTGAACTGATATTTTACGTTATCAAGTTTAGGTATTAACATAATAAAAAATCTTACAAAACCTTAAAATGCTTTTACTGTACATAAAGAAAATTGATTAATATTTCTTAAAACAGTGGAAAAAACCTTAAATTTTAAGTTAAGTTAAAAGATCAAGTTGAATTTATATTATTTAATTTTTTGTTCAGTATGCCTGGTCCTGCAGCCTATGCCTACCCGTGGCAATCAGCCGCTATGCAGGTCAATCAGCTGTCGTCAGCCGTTGCACAGCTGACTTCACAATCTCAGCTGTCTTCGGCGGTGGCACAGTTAACATCACAATCTCATCTGTCGTCAGCGGTGGCACAGCTAACATCACAATCTCATCTGTCGTCAGCTGTTGCACAGATGACGTCCCAGGCACACCTTGTGAGTACGCCCCAGTTGGTGTCTTCTAAGCTTGGCTCTTCAGCTGTTTGTTCAACAGCTGTTTCATCATCTGTTAGTGGCGGACCAATACCAGCTACTGTAACTAGCTCACCAGGTGATACATAGCTCAAACTTAGATAGTTAGTTAATGAGATGGTTAGATGGTTATATGGCCAGATGGTTTGCTGGTTAGATAGTTAGATGGTTAGATGGTTAGATTGTTAGATGGTTAGATGTTAGATGGTTAGATGGTTAGATGGTTAGATGGTTAGATGGTTAGATGGTTAGATGGTTAGATGGCCAGATCGTTAGATGGTTAGATGGTTAAATGGTTAGATGGTTAGATGGTTAGATGGTTAGACGGTTAGATGGTTAGATGGTTATAATAATCAGATGGTTAGATGGTTAGATGGATAGATTGTTGGATGGTTAGATGTTTAGATGGTTAGATGGTTAGATGGTTAGATGGTTAGATGGTTAGATGGTAGATGGCCAGATGGTTAGATGGTTAGATGGTTAGTTGGTTTGATGGTTAGATGGTTAGATGGTTAGACGGTTAGACGGTTAGATGATTAGATGATTAGATGGTTAGATGGTTAGATGGATAGATTATTAGATGGTTATATGGTTAGATGGTTAGATGGTTAGATGGTTAGATGGTTAGATGCTTAGATGGTTAGATAGTTAGATAGTTAGATAATTAGATGGTTAGATGGTTAGATGGTTAGATGGTTAGATGGTTAGATGGTTAGATAGTTAGATGGTTAGATGAATAAATGGTTAGATGGTTAGATAGTAAGATAGTTAGATGGTTATGTAGTTAGATAGTTATATAGTAAGCTAGTGAGCTAGTTAGATAGATAGTAAGTTTGTTAGTTATATGGTTAGATAGTTAGATAGATAGTAAGTTTGTTAGTTAGATGTTTAGATAGTTAGACTTGTTTGATAGAAACCTAAAGTTTGTTAAACAACAAGTTTGGTAGAACATGCAATACTATAGAATATAGGATATAAAATATAGACACNGGGGGGGGGGGGGGGGTAAGCACTACTTTAAAGAAGTAATAGAAAAAATAGATTACCACTATTTGATATTTTATTCTATCACAGTTTCAATCTATTATCCTCAATTTTGTTCTGTTTGCTAGACTTTTACTTTTTTCAATGCCTCATACATAAATCTATTTACAACATTTATAATCTATTTATTACATAAGTCTAATCAGTTTACTGCACGACTTCTTATCCATTTTCCATACTTGTAATCTATGTATCACAGTATCACAATCTATTTGCTTCACATGTTATTTATTTTCCATACTTGTAATCTATGTATCACAGTATCACAATCTATTTGCTTCACATGTTATCCATTTTCCATGCTTGTAATCTATGTATCACAGTATCACAATCTATTTGCATCACATGTTATTTATTTTCCATACTTTTAATCTATTTATTATACCTGTAATTTCTATGCACTATACTTTTTATTTGATTCTTCAATTTTGTTTTGTTTCGTCTAATTATCCATATGGTTGGTTAAGTCTCAAAACCTTCATCTTTTTCTGCTCCTTTCCTACTTCTTACAATTTCTTGTTCTTATGTGCTTTCATTTCTCAACTTGAAGTATGGTATATGACTCAAATCATGAAAGCAACAGCAATAAAGATAATGAAAAGGAAAGCAGAAAGAAAGTAAACAATGAGGAGAGAAAAGAACAATAATATGAAAACCAAATAAAAAAATGACAACAAAATGGAAAAGAAAAAAGTAAATGAAAAAATTTTAAATTTAAAAACAGAAAGGGAAGCAAATGTGAAGCAAGTAAAATCGATTGAAGTAAAAAAAAAATTAAATCGGAATTTAACTTTTTTTAATGAAACTGTTTGGCCATCGGTAAAAACATCAAAAAACAAGATAGAATTGTGACAAATAAAAGCAGAATAAAGTGCTGGAATACAATGACTAAATAACCGTAAAATCTGATTTAAATCTAGAGTGCTAGGGGAGGAGAGGGGAGGTTTGATTTGAAAGTTAAGATTCTCGGATGCAAAAAAAAACTTAAAATCAATTAACTAAAAAAATAAATAGTTTTCTTCATTTTTTTTAAAATTCATAACTTCTCTATTTGCTTCACATGTTATCCATTTTTCATACTTGTAATCTATGTATCACAATAAGGGCAAAAAGACAGATATGCAAATGGACACAATATCCCATCGGATTAAACTCACAAAAGAAATAAATTGAAAAGTTTTCATATTCAAATTCAACCTGCCGGGGCCGGGGCCGTTCTCTCTGATTTTTGGCATGCATGCCTGAATTGTGATCTAGTTTTTCAATCAAAAACAAAGTGGGGGAAAAATAACTTTTCCCTTAATTTTTCCCGCATTTTTCAGACATTTTTTCAAAAACTTTGTGTTAGGTCCATTTGGGGTGTCTAAAGTCATCAACATTGGGTCGGGAAACTCAATTCTGGATTTCATAATGCATTTCTTCCTCTCCTTATACCATTTACCCCCCTTTTCCCGCATTTTCCCTCTCCTGAAGGCCAAAGAGGCCTACTGACTTTATTACTATAGAGATTTCTCTCTGATTTTTTTCATGGAGACCTAAATGTTAATGACTTTAGACACCCCACATGGACCTAACACAAAGTTTTTGAAAAAATGTCTGAAAAATTCGGGAAAAACCTTGTTGCACCAACTAGTCCTGTTGATTGTCTGCTTCATTAACCCAATGTCTGTCCGGTACAGTACAAACTGGGACCAGAAAGGTTGACCCGGCACGGAAATTCAAATGTACTAACCAAATATCTTTACTAGTAAGTTATTTAAACAACTTGTAAAGTAAAATGGGTCTGTATACACTGCACAATTGCTGTGCCTCATGTTTATATTGGACTATTTAAATTCACAGCTTATGTCTAAAAGTCGACATCCTATTCCAGAGTTTCTGTTTCTCACTGTACAGCTAAAGAATCCATTATATAGGCGAATTACAAACATAAATAATGTTTTTAAGATTCGATGTTTTAGTTAAAAATCGTTTTTACAAACCAATATCATTTTTATGAGAAAGAATATAAAAAACTTTTCCCCAAGCATCCATGAAAAGGATTTTGTTTGAACACCGGATGGGAAAAAGTTGAAAATCTGTTAAAAAGGTTTCGAAAGCCAAATGCAATCCATTTCTAAGGATTTTCTATTCTATTCTTTCCTTTCCTAGATTTTATAAATTGGCAAATGTATGATGCCTAACTCCGAAACATTACACTGCAGTTATACATTTTGGTCATCAAGTAGAAATGTCAAAATACACAATACAGGACGAAATAAAAAGATTTGTTTGACATGGAATATTTGACGTTTGACAAAGGGGTTTTACATTCAGTCAGGAAAAAATAAATGAAAATTTTAATTTATTCTCAGTTGAAACTTGAGAAAAAAAGAGTGGGCGAAGAATGAATAAGCTAAAGTATGAATTGAATTAAAATTAATATAAAAAAATTATTTTTTTTATGTTTTAGGAGAATTCACGCTAGATTCAAAAGATTCCAGGTAAATTTATTAAATAAAAATATAAGAAAATTCTGAAATATTTTATTATTCTGGAAAACAATGAATCTCACTTTAAAATGATTATGTTTTTAGTAACTATCCCTCCTCTCCTTGTGAATCTAACAGTTCTATGATTGAAGAAATAAACATACAGTACCTTAAAGAGCTTCAGGTCAGCATTGATTATTATTAAATATTTTATTATGATTGCAAGTAAATAAATTCAATAAAGAAATAGCATTGGAAAAAAATATTTGATTAGTTTTGATATAAAACGTATACCGTATCAAAAATGTTGTAAAGTTAAATGTCATATCAAAATCATAGCAAAACTCTTGATCTCTCTTTTTTAGTCGGAGAACTTAACTTTACACTGATGGTAAAATCAGATATTAGAATTTCCCTAAAGAAGAAGATAAAATCTTTCTTTTGTTTGAACAAATGAAAAGTTGAGGAAATGGGAAATATCGATTTTCTGAGAAGAAACTTCAAGGATTTTTAAAATTTCCGTTTTCTATTTTTTCTCTTTTCCTGGATTGGGGTTGTGTTCTAGGAAGTATAGAAAGCTTGATGACAAATCTGATATTTCTAAGAGATCAGTAATCAATGCTAACCGGTCCCTTTCCTTACAAACATCCTAAAAAATATATATTCTGTATGTTTTATTAGATTGTACAGTTTTACCTAACCGCACAGTACCTCATCCACTTGAGCCCAAAGTTTAAAAGAGTATCGTTGAACGAAACTCTCGAGTTTCCGTTCTCGGGTTTTAATGGATAAAAATAATGGATAAGAAAAATATTGATATTGATCACAAAACTGTTTAATCCCATTCGTACAATCCGGGTTTCAAAACTGGGTTTTATAACGATACCTTGTCCTAAGTTTTGGGCTCTGAATTCAGTCATAAAACCGGGTAATCGATACTGGGTTTCAATTTAAAACTCTGTCTAAAGTTTCGGGTTCCCCCCTATATCTGTATATATTTGAGGCTGAGGATAATAACGAACCATGAAGAATAAAGAAGGAACAATATTCAGAAAAATATTACATTGTTACACGACGCGGAGGCTGCTTAATGCTTATCCCGGGTATATAAATCCAAAAAGAAGTCCCCACCCCCCCGGCCCCTCCATGGGCGGGGTACGGTCGACACTTTTCAATCTGTTCGTTAATAGTTAGAAATATTAACCGGACGGACGTTCGTTTATTAACCGAACTTCTTTCAGTCAGTTCATTTCGTTATTTTTTTATTTTTTGTCCTTTTTTCATGAACAGTTTATTTCGTTGACTAACGATTTACAAATAATCTTGTTTTCGTTCTTTAGCAGAATTTGTCGTCAATTTTCCAAAACTATCGTTCTGTAACAGAACGTTGCCCAGTCCTAACCCATATCTTTGGACATTTTGAGGGTTCATAAATTATCTCTAAAAGTCACCCTTTCTTCCTTGAATTCCTTGAATACTCGAGGTACCAACTCTAATTTTCTAATCCAAATAAAATCAAACTTTTTTTCGTTTAATAGTGATATTTTAAACTTCTGTTTGAATCAACTGATTCTAAATATCAAAAGGCTACGGCATCAGGTTGGAAAGATAATGGGATTAGAAAATTAGATTAGAAAGTTTGTGTTTAGTGTTGGTTTTATTACACAATGAACATTAAAGATAAATACATATAACTATAATGCACACTAACTTGCATCAAATAAACCTATCTCGGATCTCCTCACTACTTTTTTCATAAATCCCCCCCTTGTATCCATCTATCATGAAAGGGCCCCCTCCTTGTGAAAAGATTCATTAATCTTGGAACACTTTGAACTTTTAAAAATTCCTTCCGTTCTACCGAACTTTCTTTACTTTATAAATTAAATGTAAATTCATTGAATTTCGGCTGAATTTTGATGAGTTGAGACTGCTGTAAACTTTATTTAATGATGGTAAAAAGATAGATAGATAGAAGGATAGATAGATAGAGAGATAGATAGATAGAATGATAGATGGATAGATATTTGAAATGAATGGATGAAATTAAATCGACTGAAAAAAGTTTCTTCTGTTTCATGAATTTCAACAAAAATACAAGTTTTGAAAAGTTTCCCCTTAATTTATATTTATAAAGAAAACAAAAGTTAGTTTGAATTATTATTTTCAGGCCGAGAAAGAGACGATGGAATCCAATACAGAATCTAAATCACATGCGATAAAGCTTCTAGAAAATGGTAAGTTTATTTTCAATATATCTCTAGGATTGTCAACCGAAGGTGACGGTAAAATGTATGCGATATTGCTGGTACGACTTTGTGACCTCCTAGCGTCTCCAGTTTTGGTTTTATTAGAAAATGAAATTTATCCAGTTACATTTTAGAATTTATCCGGTTACATATTAGAATTTATCCATTTACATATTAGAATTTATCCGGTTACAATATTAGAATTTATCCGGTTACATATTAGAATTTATCCATTTACATATTAGAATTTATCCGGTTACATATTAGAATTTATCCGGTTACATATTAGAATTTATCCATTTACATATTAGAATTTATCCGGTTACAATATTAGAATTTATCCGGTTACATATTAGAATTTATCTGGTTACATATTAGAATTTATCCGGTTACATATTAGAATTTATCCGGTTACATATTAGAATTTATTCGGTTATATATATTAGAGATTCAAAGTATCTTTTTTTTAAAATAGCTTCAGTAATAGAAGTTAAGATTGAAAACATAAAAGATTTATTTTATTCCTTTATTTTAACTTGATCCAGGCGTGAAATTTCAGTTTTAATAATAAAAAAAATAGTTCAGCGTGAATTAAAATGTTAAGAGAAAAGTCAAGGAAAAGAAAAAAAACCTATACTTTCATTAAATTTAACTTTCTGTCCACGTTGAAAACTATTAGACTTGGAATTAATTAGAGAATCATTCATTTAGAAAATAAATTGTGTTAAAACGATTTCTTGCTTTTCACTTTTCAATATCATTTTAGTACTAACAAGTTGTAAAAAATAAATAAATAATATAAAAAAAAATACTGACAAAATTTAGAAAATACGTTATGAAATGTTATATTCAGATTTTTTACTTCAATTCTAAGCTTGTTAAACTATTGTGCATTATCTAAGGTTACAAAAAGTATTAGTGATTAACAAGGTAAACCAACATAAAAGTCAACCCGGTCACGAAATTTTATGCATAATTTTCACAGCTTTCTGGATCTTTCTGAATAAAACATTGTCACATCTTCTGTTATATAATAAAGCTCTTCACTCGTTTATATATTTGTACATATGTTACCTATGGCTGGCGACACAGTTGGACCAAATTATTTCTTTATGAAACCCATGGGATAGCATAGGCTAATTTCTTGTGGAAATTTTTTAAATTCCACGGGCAACGCCTCGATCTAAGCTAAACTCATGATTTAATACCAAGCGTAGGTAAACGGTGGAAGCAAACTAAGATTATAATAAAAACCTGAACACCGCCGGGCACTCCACCTTGTAACAACCATTGCAGGGGATAATCATCTCGTTAGTAAATATTTTAATTGATTAAGATTTCTAAATCTGTCGTAGGTGAAGGAAAAATTACAACGAAGCTGATGATGTCAGAAGGGGAGGAGGGGAAAAAATTTTCATCCCCACCCCTCTGTCTTGGTTTTTTTGTCTAAGAAAAAGTTTTGTTAAAATCTGAAAACACCCCTCGAATTAATCAAATTTAACCCTTTCTCCTGATATTGAAGAGAGAGAGAGAGACCCGGTAACAAATATTTTCAAGAATAAAGAAATCCCAATGAAATCCAAGCTGAATTCTAACTGTAACCACGATGAAAGCTAACATATACTATAGAATACAAATGGGAAAATTAATAAAAATTAAGAGAATTTTTGCCAAATTTTGCATACATAAAACGTTCTCGCAAGACAAATTTTATAACAAATTCTGCATAATTTATCAGAATATTTTGTATTTCAACTCTATCCATTTAAACTTCAAATTTAGTCTAACTAACCAAATTTTTGTTCAAAATTTATTAGACACAAAATCTGCCAATTTGAAATAACATGTCATATTTGAATGTAATATTGAAAATTATGGGTTTTTTAGCATTTATTTACGCTAGTTAACTATAGATATTAAATTAATCTGCAGATTAACAAAAGATCTAGATCAAGCATTGATCTAGATATTTACCAGACAAAAGTTTAATACTCATAATTTTGATCGCTTGGTTTTTGATATCCACAGTAAGCACTTCTGAATTCTACGCATAATCTGCTTAATATATCAGATGATTTGGATACCGCAATATCTCTGTTCTCTCATTGATTGAACGCAAAATTCCCTGGCTTCAGATTTGCTGGTTACAGGATATTTGAATTAAGAATAAATTTAGTTGTAGATATACAAAAGATCAAGATCAAGCATTGATCTCGAAATCCATAAAACAAGAGTTCCCAACTCAGAGCTAACCATGTGTATCGTGGAAAAATGTTTGTTTTTGTTTTTTAAATGTCATCAAATTACATCTGATTAAGCTATTCATCTTGATGATAAGCATATTCAATGGAATACAATTTAATGTGTATCTTAATGACTCTTATCATTAGTTTCTGAATCACCGTGTGGGTCATATTATACATAATACACAATACATTAAACATATATGATAAGTAGCATCTATTAAACATAAACTGGGTTACAGACAATGAATGAGACTTAATACATAGAAGACTGATGCGGATACATTTTATTCATGGTTTTCTGCAGTTTTTAACTTTTTCATGTCTATGCCACATAATAACCTTTTATTCAGAAATTTTATTAATTTTTTTTTAAGTTACACATATCAATATTTTCTCGCTATACACTTTATATCGTATTTGTATCCAAATCCTAATCTTACTGTCACTAAAATTATTCAGTTTTCTTAAAAATATATTTCACTTAAAACAATAGTGCATCATCAAGAGTTTTTAACTAAATGATTCTTGATTCTAAAATATTAAACACTTTTCAGAGTTGTTCTACCTGCTAATCAAAATTAAAGAAAATTAAAAGAATAGCAAAAGGTTTTTATATTTAAAAAACAAACTTATGATTTTAGAATTTTGATATTTTGATCTAGACATTTGACGTCTAATTAGAGTAATATGTAATTGCAAGGAACTTTTAACCCTTTGTGTTTTCGATCCTTGGCGTACATTGAGACGAACATATCTGTTTAGGATTTCTATAGGATGGAACAGGAAAACTATTTTGGATTTCTAGGATGTAACAGAAAAACTGTTTTGGATTCCTAGGCTGTAACAGGAAAAATTTTCTTTTCTGATACTCAAAACTAGAGTCATACATTTGTTCATGTGACCTTCTCCTTCTGTCTAGTTCAAAGTGATTTTAAAGGTTTTATAAGAGTCTATTCAAGTTTTATGATAGTCTAACAAACTAAAATTATTTAAAAGTAAAAGTTTTTATAGAGTGTGCTAATTAAAAGATTATGCATGTCGAAGGGATGAATTTGTCTCACTTGAAGCATAGTTTTATTATTGTAAATTTAATCTTTTGAATTTTTTTCAGAGATAGCCTGTATTCAGTCTGGAGGAAACAAAAATACAGGCTTTAGGTTAGTTTAATCAAAGTAGGGGTTTAACGAGAAAAAAATGTAAGATTTTAATTATATATGGGTTGGTATTTATAATTACTAAGCTTTTAGGGCGCTTTACGCCCATCTTCTTTCTAAACTTTTAATTGTGGCTTTATCTGTGAGCATCTTCTTTCTCTTTGTACAGTATAATTTTTTTTTAATTTGCAGATTTTATAATATTTTTTCGCGCATTATCAAAATTTTACAAAATTAAATAATTTAAGATAAAAATATTTTAAGATTACATATATAAAGTCTGATTGGCCAAAAACCTTCCCTGGGGCTACGTGAGGTCCCACACAAAATTTGGGCCTGACTGGTTTAGCCGTTTTGACGTTTATTGGATACAAACAGACAGACAGACAAGCTAAATTTATATATAGCTTTGGATAAAATACCGCTTCAATAATATGAAAATTGTAAAATGTCCAGAAATTGTTATCTAAAAGTCGTTAAAACACTCGTTTTTGGATCCTGTTTTTATTTTCATCAAACCTATGCATACATAAAATACAATGCCAAAAAACTATTATGCTGGATGTTGTTTTAGCCATTCTTTCTTCTAAATTTTGGTGGTCTAATATTTTTAACTTTATTTAAGCTAATGGGGTTTCCTATTGAATTAAAAACTGTAAAAGCTTGATGACGTCAAAACTCATTATTATGGACCTAGAAGCTTTCACCCTGCTCACACTTTTGAGTAATAATCTTTTTTTACAATTTAAACCTCATTTCAATTATTGTCGTCAAAATAGACAATTAACCTACAGTAATTTTATTATCTTATTCCTTATACTTATTGTTTGAAAGGGAAAAGGGGGGGGGCAAATTTTTTAAAATCCTAACACCCCCTGTGTTACAAAAAATACTACAATTACTAACAGTTCGAACTTATTTATTATTGATTGCTGCTGGTTTTTTTTTAATTCTGTAAGGAACTGCGTTTTTGCCACAAATTCTTATTTTCAAATCGCTTTATCTTTGCAACCTGATGGTGCAAAGCTTTGATATTTCAAACTATTATTATTTGATCTAAAATAATTCATAGCTTAAAACATCTATGGTCTAGCTCCGGTATTGAAATGCAAATATATAGTGATATTAATATCAGAGTTTGTGACAAAAACTGAATTCCGTTTAAAGAATATTTTCTAGGGAGCCTGTTAAATACTTTGATATTTACCGCGAGAGACCGATAAGACTAACAGTCCGAGCCCTCATACCTGTTAGAGAACATCCAAAGGTATGATTTACATTTTTTTCGGTCAAAAAGATCAGATTTGTGGGTTTTACATTTTTTCTTATTTTTAACAGAAATAGACATTCAGACTACTTTTTTCTACTTAAAAGAAAGTGTATAAAACTATTTTGATATTTGAAATGCTCTCAATATTAACCCATAATTTGCCACAACTCGTATATCATAGGCTCTTAAAAATTCCGGGACATTAGACTTTTAAGCAAGACCAAATAAATCATCATATTGTCTACCTTTTATATAAGACATATCTTACATCATCTATACACACATTGTCAATTTTATATCTTTTTTGTGACATCTTGTATATAATAATATACCTTATAGTCCTTAGTTATTTGACACCCTGTATATGATATAACTGGTTTATGTGACACCATCATACCATGTATATGATATAACTGGTTTATGTGACACCCTGTATATTATATAACTGGTTTATGTGACACCCTGTATATAATATAACTGGTTTATGTGACACCATCACACCACGTATATGATATAATTGGTTTATGTGACACCATGTATATGATATAATTGGTTTATGTGACACCCTGTATATGAAATAACTGGTTTATGTGACACCCTGTATATGATATAGCTGGTTTATTTGACACCCTGTATATAATATAACTGGTTTATGTGACACCTTGTAAGAGTAAGTGTTTAAATCACTCTCATGACAGTTTTGAACGTTGCTTACACTGCAAATCTGACACCAATATTTCACACACAGATAATGTAATCAATATTTCTTTATATATATATATTTATATGTTCCTGATACTATACCTAGATGGATATTAGCTAAAGTGCCCGGGGTTGCCCGTTGAATTTTAAAAACACGTTGAAAAAAATAGATCTCAAGTTTTGAAGGACAAAATTTCAATTGAAAAATAGATTTCATTTTTTTACCGGGATACCTATGGTTTCCTTAAAAAAATGTCAGCCAATTTGCTCCAGCCGTTTAAATAGCTATGGCGAACATATAAATATATAAATAATAAATATAAATATGAGCGAAGAGCTTTATCATATACATATAAAGGCTTTTAAAACACTTTTATTTCTGCCTCTTTCAATTGCTTTTTCCACGTCCATCAATATTTAAATAAAAAATACTTTTAAAAACAAAAATAAAGAAAAATATTCTAAAACAAAGTCTAACAAAAGAATTGAGTCTTTGCAACAAATCTGATTTTCTAATCACTATATCTCTTGGACCTTTAATATTTTAGATTATGAGTTCTGTTAGTTCAAATAATATTAGTTTGAAATATGAAAGGTTTACACGATAATGTTGCAAAGAATTAAAGATTATAAATTTTGAGTTTGTGGCAAATTCCTGTAGTTTTCTCCCTAACTGGTTGAACCCACTCCCCACCGTCATTTTCATTTAACTACTTTCAATATGTAAAGTTTGGAGCACATTTAAAACTTTAGGAAAATATTATGAAAACCCCGCCATTAGTTGATAGTGAATACAGTTTTATAGCTAAATATTCGCATAGATAGATAGACACATAATTCAAACTTTTTAATTAAAAAATTTGCACCAAAATCAATTAAAAAGTGGGGAAAGGGCAGTCTATTGTTATTATTATTATTATTATAATTATTATTATCATATTATTATCCATTGCTGACACAATCTGTTTAATTTAATGTTTACGCCATTTGTATATCCCTTAAAATAATATGCTTTTTATGCAATATGCATAGATTGTTATATTTGGTAAAAGAAAATTTTAAAGAATTTAGAAGTTGAGGAAAAGAGATTACCTATTTCTCATTTGTTGTTCTCTAAAGTTTGCCTACTGCCCTCTAGCTTTGCAAAAGTTTATAAAATAATTTTTCTACCTATCTCACTTTAACCGAACCCCAAAACGGCATCAAAAAGTTTGATTAAAATTTAAATTTCTATTACAGAAAATTTTAGTTCTTATGATCAAAGTTTTTATAGAAAAAATGAACACTATTTTATTTATTATCAAAAACATCGAAAAAAGTTATTTAATTTTTAAATTTTTAGAACATATTTGATTTTTTTACGGTAGCGAGTGCACTTAAATTTTTCAAGTAGGCAATTATAAATTTTTCTATCTAAAGTTATAGGAGTCAAGGAGCTATAAATATTTTTTTTCTTGATTATAGTGTACATGTATCATTTATAACTTGCTCTAGCGGCATAAAAGTCAGTCCAAATGCATCACGGCAAACTAAACTAAATTGCATGTAGGATAACTTCTTTTAAGAAAGATCTATCGAGAAGAGCAAAAAAGTTTTGCTTTCTCATACTTGAGCGTAAAATCAATGCTAGAAAAACTAGCAGGTCACAAAGTCGTACCAATGATGTAGATTTACTTTCTCCCTCTGTCTAGTTGCCGTGGCATTCCTTCAAGTTAACCGGGGTTTTCAATAAGTGGGTAAATTATATTGGTATTCTATATTTCATTATTTGTATAGTAACACCCTGGACTAACCAGGGCGAGATACATCCGGGCACTTCTATTTAATTTTAATCGTGTTTTGGTAAATAATTCAATAATCTTTTAATTTAAGGAGTTGTTTTATGCTTTGTTATTTAAACGCATAACAACAATGTTTGCGAATTTTTTATGTATAATAGGTTAAATTGTTATAGAAAGTCACAGCCAGCTGGGATATGGACCGTATTTTATGTTTAATATGTTAAATTGTTATAGAAAGTGACAGATAGCTGGGATTACGGACCGTATTTTTTTTTATGTTTAATAGGTTAAATTGTTATAGAAAGTCACAGCTAGCTGGGATACGAACCGTATTTTTCGATTCGAATGGTAAACCAATGAAAATTGATAAAAGTTGATAAAAACAATATTGTGTTTAGTTTAATTTTGTTGGTAAGCTGCTGGGTCCAAAGGGTAACTCCATGAAGAGGTTGCAGGAGGACACTATGACCAAGATGGCTGTGCTGGGTAGAGGAAGTATGAGGGATAAACAGAAGGAAGAAGATTTAAGATTATCAGCTGATCCTAAATATCAACATCTTCAAGAGGATTTACATGTTGAGATAACAGCCTTTGCTCCGCCTGCTGAAGCACACGCCAGGTAAACTTCAAGCTCAGGGATCTAAGTAGAGCTGGGAACTTTAGAATGGGATACCATTAATCCTGACTGCTTAATCCGAATATCTAATGTGGACACTTTTGATTTCTTGCTTAATCCACTCTTTTTTGGATAAAGTACAGAAAAATCAAAAACCGGTTTTTTAAAATTAAGAGTCCTTCCCGTTTCTGTATATATATCTTAAATGACGCGCAAAATTTCAAATATACCGGCTTCTGGTACGCGACAAGTACAAGATTAAGTTAGTCTCGAGATTAAGAAAAAGAGAGGATTAAGCATTAATCTCGATATCCAGTATTCTAAAGTTCCTTGCTCAGTGAATTTTTGTGCTGGATGCTATTAATCCCGATCACTCGATCTCGATAATTTGAGGATCCTATAATACCCTGCAGGATATCCTATAATAATTAGATTAATCTGCAAATTTACAAAAGATAAAGTTCAAGCATTAATCTCAATATTCTCAATACAGGGGTTCTCAGCTCTGGCTTCACAAAACATCTTTACTCTATTCCAATGTATAACGGGTCACCTTGTAATGGCAAATGATCTGAATGCATATTTTAGTATTCTATCAATTTTAAGGAAAAAATAATCGATGAAATGATTACGAAATAAACAATTATAAAGTGGCCTCGAACTCGAAGTGCAATGATGTAAGGATGTAATATGAATCCATATAGGATTGCGTATGCTCTGACGGAAGTTCGAAAATACTTGATCCCTGACAGTAATGACGAGATCAGACAAGAACAAATGCGGGAAATGGAAATAATCAGGAACAAAATTTATTCAAATAATCAAAACTGCTTCTTAAAATTGGCTGAAATCAATTTTAGATATCGTAATCATCATTCTCTTCCTGCTTAAGCTTTTTTAATTGGATCCTTTTAGAAATATACATTATTCATGATACCTTATTATTTTAACGTAGCATCACATTTCACCCTTTCTAACTCTTAAAGATGTTCCTAAGAGACAAATGTCTAAATCTGTCTTGGTTTTCATAGTGATTCAGAAAAACCGGAATTTTGAAAATTTTTAATACTTTGAACTAGGTTTTTCAGAAAGAGCTAATTTGCTGTGGAAAGGATTTGAGTCTTTACCACAATCTCAAAATTTTTAAACCCTATATCTTTGCAACCTTATGATGAAAACCTTTAATATTCTAAACTTAGATTATTTGATTTAACCTAATTCATAGTTTGGAATATTTGAGGTATTCGACATTGGGTTGCAAAGATAAAGTATTAGAAAATCAGAATTTGTGGCAAAGACTCAACTTCCTTTTCTGCGAACTTCTGCGTGAAATAGTGCTGAAATAAATTAACAATTTTTTTACCCTCCTCGCCCCCCCCCCTCTCCTCCTTCTCCGCCCTCGTGGTTTAAAGTCGGAATTCCATTTGCCAACTAACTGCTCCATCTACTAGAAGCATATTAGTTAATGAACTTTCAAATTGAAACCTGAGATAATATGTAAAGTTGAATGAAGTGAACAACTGTATAAATGTTTGCCTGACTCAGTACAAATGGAGAAGTGATAGAGAACCTAAATCAAACTTCAGCTCTACTGGGTCTCAGGACTCAGGGTCTACCATTCCAATCCTCTCATCAGGTACTTACTTAAACAATCAGCTCTACTGGGTCTCAGGACTCAGGGTCTTCCATTCCAATCCTCTCATCAGGTACTTATACAATCAGCTCTACTGGGTCTCAGGACTCAGGGTCTACCATTCCAATCCTCTCATCAGGTACTTACTTATACACTCAGCTCTACTGGGTCTCAGGACTCAGGGTCTGCCATTCCAATCCTCTCATCAGGTACTTATACAATCAGCTCTACTGGGTCTCAGGACTCAGGGTCTACCATTCCAAGCCTCTCATCAGGTATTTATACAAAAAAAACTAACCTTATTGGGTCCAAATTTTATTTTCTGAATTTTTTTATCCTTCACTAAAATCAGAAAATTTCCTATTTTGATAGTTTTATGATGAAAAAGTCAAAATGGAGGTTTGAAAAGCAATATATTAAAGCTAAAATTGCTTCTGGGGTGCGAATTGGCCTAAAGTCTAGTTTTAGAGTTAGGAATTAAAATCTATAAACATATCTGCTCAAGATTTCCAATTTAATGATGTTGTTTTCAAGATGCTTCGTTGTGGTTTTTGACCTTAATTCACAAATCCAATTTTAGATTTTCAACTTTTTACTTTAGATATCTTACAATCTTAAAATTAAAATGTTGGTTTTACTTAATTACACAATTGCTCTGGTATTAGAATAAAGAAATATATAAATCCAATTTTCTAAAAAGAGTATAGATAATAATATAAATGAAAACAAAAGGTTGCAAAAATAAATCAAATAACCATGATAAAACTTGCTTTATGGAAAAATATTTTTTTTGATAAAAAGATTTTTACTAAAAAAATAGATTGAACATGTAGGGCAAAGTTGTTATTATGCTTATAGGAAACAGTCAGTCCCCCCCCCCCAAAAAAAAATGCGAGACTTCCAGATTATCAAATAACAATGCTTTGCTGCAATAAAAAAGATTGTGTAAAAAAGTTACATTTTCTGATGTCCCTTGCTGAAAATCATATAAGTCGTGTTTAAGAATCTCTCAATTGTAATTTTTGACGAAACACCCTGTACATAAAACAACAATCATTGTCCTTTTTGTTTAATCGGCCAAATTCTCCCATAGTAAATTTTATACCACCGCCCTACAGTTGGGTAATTAAGGGGGTCAGGGGGGTAACTGGGTTTTGTACAAGTCAATACTCCTCTTGATACTCTATTGTGCGCCCTTTCTTCTTAAAGACAGCAACCTCCCGTGATCATTTCAGAAAAGGTCATATTTAGCTATTTTAAGAAGAAGTGGCGTGGGAGTCCACGAAGCGTTTATAAAAAAATCATTGTAATAACTTGTCTGTACAGGGTGGGCTGGGTCCTGTGATTACCGGTCTGCCTGTAGGCTCCACTAACGGGTACATGACTCCGTACATGGTGTCAGGAACAGGTTTAGCCATGGACTCAACACCAATTACTACACAACAAGACCAGTAAGTCATTTTTAAGTTGAGTTCAGATATATTCTTGAATTATTTAAGTTGAGTTGACTTTAAACTTAATTTGATTAAAAGTACTAAATGTATCCTGAAATTAAAAAAAAAGGAAATACCTAAAATATATACATACATTAAATTATAAATTATTTCAGGTTTTCTAATTCTACCTTGAAATCTAGCAGTTCTCTAGAAACATCAAAGCTTCGAGTTCAACCCTACACTAAACCATAATTATAAAATTATAAACAATCCAAACCTTACTCTTAGATTCATTAAGTATTCAATCCAAACTTTTAGCCCAGTTTTCTTTTGTGTTTAGGGTTCAATTCAATCCTTAACCTCAGATTCTTTATGTCAAAAGTATTCAATCCAAAATGTCTTAGTTTTATGTGTTTTTAGGGTCCAATCCAATCCTTAATCTCAGATTCTTGAAGTCAACAGTATTCAATCCAATTTTTAATCCTAGTTTTCTTTCCTTAGGGTCCACTCCCATCCAATCCTTTAACTTAGGTTTGTTAAGTCAACAGTATTCAATCCAAACTTAAATCTTAGTTTCCCCACAGGCTATGTTTACTATAGTCCGTAATCATCCTAAATTCATTAAGTCAACCCTTACTTTGTTGTTGATTGTTCCTGATATTGGTCCAGTCCAAACCTTAATCTTGGTATAATTGAGTTTACAACTTTGCATCAGGGTCCATTCAGAGCCTTAATCCTTGCATCCTTGAGTTTACAGTTACCAATCCAAACCATAATCTAAGTCCCAAAAAGGTCCTTAATATGATTTAACCCTGAAACGTTAGCTAACTCTATATATAAAGCTGAACCAACTCAATCAAAATTAAAATTAGCAGGAAAAAATGTCCATTCCATTGCGTTGATCTATCAAACAACATTTTTTTCTTAATTTACATGAAAACTATATTTTTATTTAAAGCTGTTTATTAATGGCGTGGTCTAAAAAGCCTGTACCCTGTACCATATTTTAGGTGAAATATGATCTCCAAAGTTATATATAACGCTGTAAATGACAAGGTCTTTATAATAAGCTACAAGTGAGGCTTTTGGGTCCCATGCAACTATTGCTCTATCCCGATAATAAATATATTAAGGTTAATGGATCTTAAAAGCTAATGATCTATATTTTGAAAATTCTCCTACTTTATTTTTAGATTCCAACTTACCCCCCCCCCCCATGGAAGAATTTCGTTATTGAACTTCAATTGTGCACATTGCATAGTGTAAACTGTACACGTAGATCTAGTTGTTTTTAAACCATATTTGTTGCAGTTCTGTGTCTGCCCATGTGATATCATGTTTTTACTGTAACGGCCTACTGTGCTTCAAACATACAGAATGTATTAAATGTATGCATGTCTATTTACCGTGGGTTAAATTTATATTATTATCATTGTGTATGTATACTGTATAGCCCATGCAGCCCACCTAATATCTGATTTTAGACATTTAACCTGCAGTGATATGTTCATCCTATTTGGACATTTTAAAGTGTGACCCCCCCCCCCTCTCCACCTTGATAAAGCTCAGAAATAAGATATCCAAACAATGTGTTCATTTTTCATACAGGGTTACCCACAATTAGGATAAGACTTTAAAGACGAACTAAAACTAAGGAATTGAGTCTTTGCCACAAACTGTAATTTTTTAAATCCCTATATCTTTGCAACCCAATGTTGTAGACCTTAGATATTTCAAACTATGACTTCTGTTATATCAAACAATTTTATTGTGAAATATCTGGTTGTAGAGATATAAAAATTAGAAAATTGGTATTTGTGACAAAGAGTCAATTTTTATAAAGAATTGCTTTGGTCTTCTGCCTTAAATACAGTCTAAATTAAATTAACTCCATATTGTCGTCTTTAAAATTTCATTTTTTGTGGAGACCACTGTATCTAAATGTATGTTTACCCCCCCCCCCCCTGGGTCTGTATGTATTGTATAAGCTATGTGTATAGTGGAACATGTCATATAAATGGTAATTCGGACCAAAATTATACAAGATTTGTAATGGAATATATTTCATTGTGAAATAAATAGAATATTTTCTCACTTAAACTATATTTTAGCAGCATGTTGTACAGTTTAAAACCATGAATTAATTGTAAATTATATGAGTAACAGAAACATCTAAAATTAAATTTAATTTTGAGTTATATTTTAATTATATTTTAATTATATTTTAATATTGTTGTTGATTTGTTAAAAAACTATTTAATGCATTCTAAGTTAATATTCTAACATCTCTTATGCACTAAACTAATGTTTTTTTTTTTTTAATTTTTTTTTAATTTATTGAACCCAAAGTTATCAATGCACAATAATCTTATGAAATTAAATGTCTGTTTATGAATATTATCATTGTAAATATTGATATCGAAAGTGCATGTATATATTGTAAATAACCGTAGTTTTATGTAGTAAACAATTGAAATAAAAAAGCTTGTTAAATATAAAGGTTTGACAACTAGATGAAGAGTCCGGTGTTGAGCGTGGAATAAAAAGAAACCTTGGACAAAAATGTTGAATAATTTAACCCTGCACCCACGGGAAACCCATGAGCTCCCGCCAGGAAATGTAAGCCAATTAGCTCCTGCCGTTTAGCCAGGTATAGTTTACATGTAAAGAAATTGAGTCTTGAGCCACAAAGTCTGCTTTTCTAAACCCCATATCTTTGGATTCTAATGTCGTAGACCTTATATATTTCAAATTATGAATTCTGTTAGATCAAATAATAAAAGTTTAAAATATAAAAGATTTACAAAATTGGGTTCCAGAGCTATAGGGATTATAAATGCAGAGTTTGTGGCAAAGACTCAATTCCTTTATAAATATCAACCTTTATCAAATAGAAAAGAATATAATGACCCACCTTCCTTCCGTCTCCTGCCGGCTTTTAAAAACATTTTGAACAAATTATAGATACAAAAAGTATCAGGTTTTCCTGATTTCCCAAAATAGAAAAATAAAAGACTTTGAAGCCAATTTTCTGACCTGTCAGTTTTATGATCCTTTCTCTAAGGTTACGTAAGTTACCACAAGAACTTTGGGTCCGATCGGTTCAGCCGTTTTAAAGTTTATTGTATACAAACCGACTAACAAACAAGTAGGCGGATACTAATTAATGTAATTTATGTAGATAAAGAAGTCCAAACTAATCTAGTTATTCAACATAAACATCTCCGTATTGATCATAAATCAAGGAATAAGGCTCACAACAAATCTTTTAAGATTTCAGCGTACCAAAGGCAGTTTGGTAAAACTTTGATCATTTTGAACAATAGTAAAAGTTCATATATCTACAACTTCTTTGGGCAAATTTAAATAATGCAAAACACATAAAGAAATCTGTTGTAAATCTTGTGAATATTTTGTGCAGTAAAGTTGTCATTAATTGACTTATAAAAAATCAGATATCTTTATTGTGCTTTTTTAACTTCAGCGATTTTTAAACAAATTTTTATACAGGAAAAATTTGATGTTTACTGTGCACGTAAGACATCCAAAAAAAAATTCACAAAATCTGAAAGTTAAAAATATTCCAAAACTGAAGGATCCAAAAGTTTATTTTTACGATAATTGCCCTATGCAAAATTTGTATTGGTTATTATCTGTTGAAAAATTAGCATAATCTAAAATTTTAAGGAATAAAATGTTTTTAACATTTTTGTAAATATGTAAACAACGATGAAGTGGAATGCCCAACACTAAAGAACGAGTAATAAAGGAGGAAGGGGGGGGGGGCGAAGTATCTACCCATATTATATCAAATTATATGAACCCCCCCCCTCCCCATCTCTAAATAAGTATCATGAAGTGAGAGAGAGGGAATATTAAATCTTCCAAATCCGTCGAAATTTGCAATCTCATAAATACATCCCAATTCACGTTCTATTGAATATTATAAAGTCCTCAATAGGTTTTGAACCTTGTATAGTACTCAATAGGTTTTCTATTGAATCTTATATAGCCCTCAATAGGTTTTCTATTGAATCTTATATAGCCCTCAATAGGTTTTCTATTGAATCTTATATAGTCCTCAATAGGTTTTCTTTTAAATCTTATATAACCCTCAATAGGTTTTCTATTGAATATCATATAGTCTTCAGTAGGTTTTCTATTGAATCTTATATAGTCCTCAATAGGCTTTCTATTTCCTTTACGGATGTTAAAATAGGTGTTAAACGGACTTCAATCACAATTTAAAGGGATGTTAAATGCAAAGATGGCAATGTTCTATTCACAACGGTACCCTTAAATGCATGATCTGTTCAAGAATGAATTATTTATCAATGTTTATAATTTTGAAAACTGAGGCCGAATTTAAAGAATTTGAGCCGCGGATTAAATTTAAGCTGTGGCCCAAATTTTGTTGTTTCCACTTGAATTTGTATTAAATGTTTTAAGATTTAAGCCGGCGCTCAATTTAAACCGGATTTTACGGGATTTGAGACGCGGCTTAAATTCATTAAATTCGGATACTGATTATTTACTTTTACCTAGACACACAAACATATTTTCCACTTTAATGTGATGTGATAAAGGTCTTAATCACCATTGTGAATCGGAAAATGAAATATCTACAAGGATATATTTTAGGGTATATGTCTTGAAGACATGAGAGGAATTGATTACTTGCCTCAAATCCTAAGTTTCTAATCTCTATCTTTGCCACCAAAAGGTGTAACTGTAAATGTTTGATATTTCTAACTTTCAATATTTTAAAAAAGCAATATCATGTTGCAAAGATATTTTTGGAATAGACAATTAGGGCTTTAAGCAAGTTCTCAGTTACTTTAAAGTAAATATTCCAAATTTCTCGAATCCTTTAGATCCAGGATTTTACTGTCTCTGTTTAGATGGACTGTTTACCCCCTAAACTAAGCTATATAGTGGATAGGTCAAATCCTCTTGTACTAGGCCGGGTATTGGTTGCGCTGGCACAATTAAAACCATGCCGGTAGGTTCGGGTGGTACTTGTCGCGCTTCACATAAGAGGTCGGTCCGGTTCGAATTCAAATTGACCCTGAGTCCACAGTGTTTAGGGTTAAATTTAGATCAATTTGGGGTTAATTTGTAGTATTAATTCTAAGTTTATTGAAAACTCCATACTTTAATGTTAAAATGCTTCTTAAAGAATGCATGATAAAAAAAACGAAAAAAGAAAGAAAAATCATATTTCTGACAGCTGGCCTGTATAACTAATCTAGAGTTGAAACATGTTTGAGTTAGAGGATGCAGGAATCATTAGTCCTGTATCTTGTTCCATCCTTATTCCCTGCAGTATACTTAGTAAAATTCATTCTCATTCTTACTTAATCTTACTCATCATATATATCCTCATTCTTACTTAATCTTACTCATCATACATCTTCATTCTTACTTAATCTTACTCATCATACATCTTCATTCTTACTTAATCTTAATCATCATACATCTTCATTCTTACTTAATCTTACTCATCATATATATCCTCATTCTTACTTAATCTTACTCATCATATATCTTCATTCTTACTTAATCTTACTCATCATATATATCCTCATTCTTACTTAATCTTACTCATCATACATCTTCATTCTTACTTAATCTTACTCATCATATATATCCTCATTCTTACTTAATCTTACTCATCATACATCTTCATTCTTACTTAATCTTACTCATCATACATCTTCAATCTTACTTAATCTTAGTCATCATACATCTTCATTCTTACTTAATCTTACTCATCATACTTCTTACTTAATCTTACTCATCATACTTTCTTACTTAATTTTACTCATCATACTTTCTTACTTAATCTTACTCATCATACTTTCTTACTTAATCTTTCTCATAATACATTTAACGACACTTTTGAAACAAATCAAAGTTTGGAATTCTTTCCTTTGCTTGTAATCTTACTTATCACATATGCTCAGAGACAACGTAAGATGAATTACCATAATATACATATATTTTGGAATAGGAAGGAACGGGGTCTGGGTTAAAATCTTAAAATATGAAATAAGAAGGGGTTCCCTAAAAAACTGGAATTTCAAAAAAACGTAGGTTAATGCAAAATTCAAAGTCGTAACCATTACTTTCGTATGAACTTTTTTTTGTTTTTGTTTATTAACTCTCATTAACTCTCATTAAAAAACATAATAATCTTTTTTTTAAATTGCATCATAACGTTTTGGGCTTAACAAATAAAGAGGTTATTAATTAGATTCCTCACGGTTTTGCAAAATAAAACAGTTCAAAAGTTAGATTCCCAAATTCTTTTCATAATCTCTTCTTTTTTTCTTTATACCTCCAATAGTTTTCATCAAATAGTGTGTAGTCTAAAGAATAAGAAAAGATAAATCTTCAGTAGCATACGTTACTATACATTTATAGTACTACTCTTTATCAATCTAAGTATATAATATGTCCGCCCAAGTATAGGCTATATGAATATCAAAGACATCTTGATAATAAATATACTGCAGGTTTAGGAGTAAACAACTTCGGATAGATAGCAATCCAACCAAATTCGGGGGAAATTTTTGTATCTTACGTTAAACATCTCATGGTTGTTAACACTGTAAACTAGACAGAAATAAAAGGTAAAATTCATCCGATATTACTGGTACAACTTTGTGAACTTGTAGTTCCTCTAGTTATGTTTTTATTCACCAGTATGAGATAAACTAATGTATACGGTTACATATTAGAAATTCAAAACATTTGCTAGTTTTTCCTCAATATCTCTCCGACAAGTGTAGTTAAAGATGAAAAAAATAGCTTTCTCGAAGGAGAATCCAAGCTTTCCAGAGAACTCTATGTTTTATTAGATAACATAATTTGAAATAATTTCAGTAAAAATATCTTGTATTTGTTCAATATATATTTTTTTCATGTTTGGGTAGTCAATGTATCTTCTTTTATGATATTCGTCTTTTCTCTTTGGATTAATAAATCTTCAATATTTAATGCATTAGTACATGGGCCAGGAGATGGTACTCAGGGGGTCTTCTAAATATCTTCTTTTGATCAAAGGAGGGGGGGAGGGTGGTGGGGAAGGGAAAAAGAGTCATGTCAAGGTGATCAGCTGTAATGGGGTATAGGGTTTGCGCACATTTGACTGTCACGTATTAGCAACCTTTTAAGGAAAAAATCAAAGATAATATATATATAGATACGCTGGCAGGTATAAATTTTGAGGTCTTGAGAAAAGGTGCAAACAGCACCATCTCTGTCGTACGCATGGCATTTTATCCTCTGGATTGTTGCTAATTTATCACTTTGTTTATGCGTGATAACACTAAATGCGTACTATAGTATCAACAATGTATACTGCATATTGTACTTAATGAAACAAGTTAATCAATGCAAATAAAACTGAGGTAGGAATTTGACTAGCAAAGTTAAAATGTGCAAGTTGTACTGAATGGAATACGTAAATTAACGCAATTTAAATAAAAATTATTACTTTAAAAGTACATCGAATCTAGGACAAAGTACAACTGATCTGATCATAACATAAACAAAACGCGTACTGTATGTTTGTGTTACCTAGAAATCTAATTTTATTGGTCAAACAGGTCCAGATAGCAACACTTGAACTATACAGGATGCAATACGCTTACTGTATGTTTATATAACACAAATGCGTATTTCCTACAGATGGCAGCAGGGGGAGAAAGGATTAAAGAAAGTAATCAATTTGCTATAGATGTCTCTCCTTGCACATTATCTCAGAGGGACAAAAATTAGTTGTCTGCTACAAGCAATTTAGGAAGGAGGTTTCTACCTGCCAGCGTATCTATATATATATTATCTTTTTGTTTGAAATTTTTGTTAAAACTAGTTCCTAACAGTACATAACACGTCACAGTAAGATTATGTACACACACCCTATCCCCTTACATTGAAAGAGAGAAGGGTGGTTTCTAGAGAGATGACAATACGTGAAGAGAAACTGGCAGGCGTGACAAAAGAAAAGTTTTCATTGTTTTCTTTTGTGTTCAGCTTTTGTGCTTTTAAAACTTTCTGTTTATCTTTTCCCTGGCAAAGTGTTGTTGCGGCTAAATCCCTGCTTTTACTAATCATGGATAGAGTTGGGTATAGATTTTATACGTTTACCATCATGCCTCCCCCCCCCTTCCTTACACCATCATAATACACCCAATACATATCATCTCTGTAATAAACTATGCATGGTTGGGTACATCATGGAGAAATAAAACCAAGGATAGGTTTCAGGCCAAGGAGCAATCATAAGAAAGGACAGGTGGGTGGCTAAAGCCTTGTGTTGTAGTTACCTTAGGTTATGTACATTTATTTAAGTTCCCTAATTTTTTTTTAACAGATATCATAGTATTGATGAAAACAGATAACACAAGCAATTGAGAACATTGCAAGGGCGTATACAGGGGGGAGGGCGGCCAGGGGGGAAAATTTATTATTTATTTAATCTAGTTTCCATTGATGATGATGAATGTATTTAATCTAGTTTCCATTGATGATGATGAATGTATTTGATCTAGTTTCCATTGATGATGATAGATGTATTTAATCTAGTTTCCATTGATGATGATGGATGTATTTAGTCTAGTTTCCATTGATGATGATGAGTGTATTTAATCTAGTTTCCATTGATGATGATGGATGTATTTAATCTAGTTTCCATTGATGATGATGGATGTATTTAATCTAGTTTCCATTGATGATGATGAGTGTATTTAATCTAGTTTCCATTGATGATGATGAGTGTATTTAATCTAGTTTCTATTGATTATGATGGATGTAATTAATCTAATTTCCTTAGTTAATGGATTATAATGCATATTATTTTAATCTAGTTTCCTAAGTCCATGGATAGGATAATATATATATATTCTCGTTAGGAAACATATCTCTGAAATAAATGATGCGAAAACAATGGCTTCGGATGTATTATGTGCTTTTACGATTACAAACACATTCATATTTGTTTTGTCCTTAAATTGTTAAAAACACATTAAAGGAACTCAACTTTTGCAAAAATTTTATTTTTAATCCCTTTATCTTTGAAACCTGAGGGTGTAAACCTCAGATATATAGACTATGTTGTATTTTCCTCATTGGTGTCTCGATAGAGTGCCAAAAGATCCGTCTTAAAACAATGAAAACAAAAATGTTAATTTCAAAGAATTCGTTGATTGTTAAATTAATAAGAATCTAAAAAAATAAAGTCATAAAATCTTATTTCTTGTTCATAAATATAACAGTTTAATGAAATCATTATTTGATTGGTAAACTTATTGTATTATTATATTAGTGCTTAAGAAAAAGGATAAGTGTAAGGCTTTTAAAAAAAATCCCATCTGAAACTTTTAATTGGATTCACAATTAGTTTAATCAAAGGGGCTGTAAAGGAAAAATGAAGATCTCTTGTTCCTCAACTGTTTCTACTATGGATCTGTGAAGAGCTGTTCCACAATGAGTGGCGTCTCCGTTCACAGAATCCTCTAGTTCCGCTTGTGGTTCCACAACAGGTCTGTGAAGAGCTGTTCCACAATGAGCGGTGATTCCGTTCTCAGAATCATCTGGTTCTGCTGCTTCTACAACAAGGTAACGGAGAGCTGTCTTCATCAAGTAGCTTTGTTCTCCTCTTGTTATTAATCTCCAGATTAATTAACCGATCGGGATAAAGGATATTCCATTCAAAAGTTTTCAGCTCTGGTAAGATATATCATTCTGAGAGCTGTCCATGAAGTACAAGTCCCCAGGCCTTAGTTGGATAAACGGAGCTAAGCTCTAACGTCTACCCTGTATAAGATCCTGGAGTGTATTGTTCCTATTCGCCAGATTCTCTACTCAGTTTAGATTCAGACAAATTGTTGAGGGGTTTTAGTATCTGGTCATATTCTAAATATGAAGTACATGCTTTAAATACTAAAAAAGCTCTTTTAGAAGAAAGATTATTGGATATAAAAGTTAACTGCAGTCCCTTTATTGTATAAACTGCCTCCTCTTCGTTAAAAATTTAGTTTATATTCAAGTAAAACATTTTTTTAGAATCCTAATTAAGATATTGTTTAATCATTTCTTTAAGAATTCATCAAAAACACTAGTCAGCAAGAAAAAAAACAATTCTCATCACATGAAAGGAACTAGATAACTTGAATTAATAAGATAAAAGCTTTTGGAAAAAATGTATAAGAGAAGAGGATGGGATTTATTTTTTATGACACTCTTGTGTAACTTTAGCATTCATACTCACTTCATGGTAGATTTTATTTTTGACGTGCTATAAATAAAATGAGCTGTATATTTATAGCACTGTGCTATAAATTAAATTAGCTGTATATTTATAGCACCGTGCTATAAATTAAATTAGCTGTATATCTATAGCACCGTGTCCCTCGAAATTTCTCGCTAAATTGCTTGGGACAAAATATATTCTAAAAAGGCTTGAGCCCTCTCGATAAAAAGAAAACTTCCGTCTAACAAAATTTTAGCACTGCGAACCAAAATAATAGTGTATACTTAGTTAGCATATTTTAGTTTTTCAAATTTTACAATTGTTCTTGGCCCCTCAGTTGAATCTATTCATACAGCCTGATCTGAGTCTCCATCATGTTTTCCTCTCAATAAACAAATATATTACATTCCACTCTCCATTCTTCGGTCAGTGTACTGGAGTTTGCTGCCGAACGCACCGAAAGCTTTGTTGAGGTTGGCTTCATTACATTAAGATTAGACGGAGAGAAACGATGATTATCCATTTTTATAATGTACTCTAGCCCTGGAGGGTGGGAGGAGAGAATACAAAAATATATGCCCAACGGAAATTGGTGTTCTGGCATCTCAATATACAATCAAGTTCGCTGCCAATGTTAATTTCCATCATTGTTTTCATTTTATCTCGGTTAATTTTTCCTCTTATTTTTTTCTTCCATTTTGAAAGCAGACGAATATAGTAAAAGCTTCTTGAGAATTTCTAAATCTTTCATTGATAAAGAGATATGCATCAGGACTGTATAGAAGAGAATTTGCAGTTTAGAATAGTTATTCATGAATAATATTCATGAAATTGTATTTATTATTCATATTCACCTTATGCTACCTTATATTACTTCAATTCATGATTGTACATTTATGAGCTTTTCAGAATTTATTTTATAAAGGAATTGAGTCTTTGCCACAAACTCAAATTTATACGTCTTATATCTTTGCACCTGTTGAATTTGGTACTTCAAAATTAGATTATTTGATCAAAAATAATTTATAGTTTGAAATACCTAAGATCTACCATATTGGGTTGCAAAGATATAGGAATTTATAGAATTTAATACAGAGTTTATGGCAAAAACTCAATTGAGTCAATACATTTGGCTTGCATGTCGATATGTTTGTATCCAATAAACAAGGCATATATGACCTCAGGGAAGGTGTATGGATGGTTAAGGATGAATTGCCAGAAAAAAATGCGAAAATTTAGACAGAACAATTTCTGCAAAATACGCTTTACGAATTATTGAAGATTGAAGAGCAACTGTTAACAGCTAAAATTGATACTAGAAAAGGGACCATCAATGGATTTTTAACCCTGTGTCACATATTGTCATTTATCAAAAATCAAATTTACGTTTTACCGACCCTTTTTTTAGACAAAACTTTTTAAAACCTTCCTAAAGCATCTGCACTGATAAAGTCAGGAGTTTATAAACAATAATTATGCATGGCCGGCAACCTTTACTCGAAGGCCTTTTTTCTATGGGTGGGGAGATTGCGCTTCCCCTCCTAGCTATACAGTTACAGACCCCCCTTCCTTTATGGGGACAAGTATTTCCTTTTTATCAGACTATAGTAGCATACACTAGTTCTAAACCATAGGATAGAAAACTCACAGATATCAGCTTGATGGATGTATAACTTTCTATACATACATAAAGGAATATGTTTATACAGCTCAATCCATTTAGAACCAAACAGATATCTGAATCTGTATTTTTATCTGTATCTGTATCTGTATCTATATCTGTATCTGTATCTGTATCTGTATCTGTATCTGTATCTGTATCTGTATCTGTATCTGTATCTGTATCTGTATCTGTATCTGTATCTGAATCTGTATCTGTATCTGAACCGATTATTCCATATTGATGGATTACCTGGCAGCCTAGAAGTATATGTTGGCATCTTCTTCCATCCTTTAGATAAGAACCTACAGTATCCATCCGAAACAGTAAACCTTGCCAGGAATCAACCATTTCTAAAAATAAGGAAATCCAAGATGAAAAACAGATTTGTGTTAGTTTTTATATCATTAAAGGATTTTTCTTCGTTTTTCTACTTTTAAAAATACTATTCAAACTTTTTTGTAATTCAAAATTTCATTAAAAACAGTGGAGTGCATTTACTTTGAAACTATTTAACTTTGCCAAATAATAAAATCTCTAGTAACATTTTACAATTAAATGAAAAACTAAAGACAACAATCATCCCACTGTTTGTTTTCTAGATAAAAAAGGAACTGAGTTTTTGACCCAATCTAATTTTTTAAACCCTATATCTTTGCATCTAGATGACATTGGTTTGCAGCAAAAATTCAATAGACGAATACACACATTTTAAAAATTTTAAGATTTATTTTTGTCGTCGAAAAAGACTAACAATCTACTACCCATTAACTCAAAATTTTAAAAACAAATATTTGACATTTTTTTAAGAATTGAGGGAAATATTCCCAATGCCTCTCTTTTTGAAGGTCTTTTATCTTTTTCTCCTCAAACATTTTTTTTGTGATGCTAACTTTAATATCAATATATAAATAGACAGAAGTACTTTTTCTCAACAAATCATTCAAACTTTATATAAGAATTCTTAAAGAAAAAAGTAGCAACGATTTATTGTGATTTGTTTTTACTTTCTCCAGATGTACAGTTGATGTTTTACAATAAATTGTAACGTTTAATATATATAACGCATAAACCTACAGAAAACAAACTAAACACAATCGTCAGAGGAAGAAATAAATAAATCCACAGGGTTACCAACCCACAAGAGTTCAGATTCTACTGTTCAGAATTAATTCGTTTTTATATTCACTTTTTCCTGAAGCTGAGATCTTGCATCTTTTTGGATAAAATTAGTCAGCTCATTTGTTAACAACATAACGTTGGATTTTAATGTTTAGGAGCTGTTGGTCGGCATAAAAGTCTCAACCTTTGTGGAACCCTGTATCCGGACAGCGTAGCAAACCCCAGTTTATGAATAGCATACCAGATTTACTTCTGTGTATAAAATATAAATATTTGTTTGATGATGAACAATAGAAGACCGGACATATTGTATAGATAGAGTCAGGTTTGATTTGGATTATTAAATATACAATATTCACCATATCTCTAGGGAGGTTAGGGAAGGATGGGGGAGGGTAGGTAAGTCTGTTTTTGCGAAACATATAGGGTAGGGGAGAGTAGGGATGGGTAGGGAAAGGATAGGGTAGGGAAGGAAAGGGAAGGGAGAATAGAGACGTTGAGTTCAACAGGGAGAAGTAGGAGTATGGTGTAAAATCGGGGGGGGGGGGGGGGGGGGGGTCAGAGAAAATCTGGGGTCTCCGCGGATATATAGCATTTTAATGATGATCCCAGACTTGATCAAAATTCTAGGTAAATTAATAAACTAAGGATTTTTTTAAATCATTGGAAATCCTTAAGCAGAGAAATATTTAAAAGAAGGAATTGTATTATGGCTTGAAAAATCCAATAGAATCTAATTCTGGCTTGAAATTCAATTTGCAGTTTTTTACTCTGTATATTAGAATTATATCTATTTTTATCAAAATAACACGTACGTTTAACAGTTCCTACGGGCTAATGTTCACTCAAAAAGTATTGATCTGGGGCAGATCATTTTTTTACTTTTCTAACCAACACATGCCCCAAACTTTAGGCAAACATCTTCTGCCTATGTACTCAGGCATACTGCCTGATGGCTAATTAATTTTACCATAGCTTTTTGCACAGACGCCTCTCCAGGAAATTTGAACATTTCCACTTTTTCTTGAATGCAAACTTTTTAAATATTTACAATTTTTTTGTTGATTTTTTTAGATTACGCGATAAATCTACTTTTCTTTAAAATTTTCAATTTGTTTTGCAGGTTATTGAAGTAAAACTCAAGGGTTTTTCAAAAATGTATCTCAACTCTCAACTCTAAGGCCCTTCTACATTAGACAAAAAGAGCTCAACAGAGGGATAGGGCTAAACTATTTGTATAGTTGTACCCCTGCTGTGTACTTTTTTTGTTTCTTTCACATATATGTGATTACAAGTTTATGTTATAGAGCAGAAAAGAGAGAATTTCTTCCCATTCATTTCTCCCAAGCCGTCCTGCCTCATGCATTTGGTATATTACAGAACACGATTGATGATCAGTAAATACAGAGATAAACATACTACCCTCACTACCACCGACTTGTTGAAACTTTTTTATCAACATTTATTCAAGAACATATCTTTCAGTTCCCCACTACCCTCGCTACCTCCGACTTTTTAAGAATCTATATATCAACTTTTTTTTCAAGATTTTTTTTTAATTTTAACTACCCTCACTACCATCCGACTTGTTAAAACTTTTTTATCAACATTTATTCAAGAATACCTCCGTCTTTAAAATCAATATTTCAACATTTTTTTCAAGAATTTTTTTTAAATTTTAACTACCCTCACTACCACCGACTTGTTAAAACTTTTTTATCAACATTTATTCAAGATTTTTTTTTTCAATTCCCCACTACCCTCACTACCACCGACTTGTTGAAACTTTTTTATCAACATTTGGGGGAGGGTGAAGAGGGGGGGATGGGAGGAGGGGAGGAATGGGAGGGGATAAAAGTGACCCAAACCTCTAAGTCTGATTCGGAGGAATATAATGATAATATATTATTTGCTTTATACATTTCATCTGATGTGAAAAAAGGAATATTTTTGTTATGAAAAGAATTGTATTTACTCGCCTCAAAGGCACTGTAAGCGCATTTTAAAAAGTCCTTCATGAAAAGATTGTAATTCGCAAAGATTTGTAAACTAATTTTTTTAAAATTGCGGGTTCTTGACCATTTCTAATGCAGAAAAACATATAGAATTAAACATTTTAAAACTAGAAAAAACTACCATATTTTTAATTTATTGATCCGATAATGGTTTCACGGGTATTGTTGTGAATCGTGCATTGTAATCTTTGTTGAAGTGTCGCTTTAAATTTCGCTTTACGTTAAAGTTTTCTTTTACTTTCGCAACCTGATGGTAAGTCACTTACATTGATATTTCTTACTAAGATAAATTGATCTTCGACATTGGGTTGCAAAGATATAAGTTTAGAAAATTTGTGAATTAGAGTTTTGAGGAGGGATGAAAGGAGTAGGGGGTAAGTGAAGAGGGTAAGGGAAGGGGGTAAAGGAAGAGGGTAAGGGTGTAGGGTGTAGGGTGTAGGGTGTAGGGTGTAGGGTGTAGGGTGTAGGGNGGGTAGAGGGTAAGGGAAGGGGGTAAGGGAAGGGGGTAAGGGAAGGGGGTAAGGGTAGAGGGTAAGGAAATAGAACTGTTTGTTTCTCATTTCTAGAACTAGATATATACGACAGATTTTATTCTTTATGTTTAGACTTAGGCCATAAATATGATATTGTGTAATAAATACAACAATCCCCATACTTGTTAACCTGAACATACCTAGATATATTACGTTATATATTACATATTTGTTAACCCGACAAGATATCTAGATAGATACGTTGTACATTGTCTGTAAATCTAAATGTGCTTATCATTAACTACGCAAAACTTGTAATGCATGATTAACCTAGCCTAGCTACGTCTGTAAATACGTCAAAACCTGTATACTGTGATTAACTCAACGATAATATATATATAAATATGCAGACAGGTATAAATTTAGAGGTCTTGAGATAATGAGCACAAAGCACCATCTCTAACAAATTCTTGTATAAATGTTGAAAAAAAAGTTTCAACAAGTCGGTGGTAGTGAGGGTAGTGGGGAATTTGTTTTTTATTTCAAACTACCCTCACAACCACCGACTTGTTGAAACTTTTTTTTCAACATTTATTCAATTTATATATATCTGCGCTAATCTTGTAAATACGTATATTATTGATCTGTAACATAGCTATCTAAATACACACTAGTTGATATACAGACTCCGTATTGATTACTGCGAAAGAGTAAGTGTTCTTTGTTTTAACAAATGAGTTGAGTGATCATGTCCATAGGTTTGGCATTGACAGTTACAAGCTAGTGTTCGTGTGGACATCGATAGCTCGCGAGATCGTTCCCATTGGTTTGTAATTGATAGTTTACAGATCGTGTCGGAGTTGAGGCAGTGATAGCTCGAGATCGTGTCCTAGTTGAGGCATTGATAGTTTACGAGATTATATCCGAGTTGAGGCATTAATTGCTCAAGATCGTGTCCGAGTTGAGGCATTGATAGCTCAAGGTCGTGTCATAGTTGAGGCATTGACAGTTTACAAGATTATTTCCGAGTTCAGACATTGATAGTTTAAAAAATCATGTCCAAATTGAGGTATTGATAGTTCAGAGAGTTTAGAGATTGTGTCCGAGTTGAGACATCGACATCCTGGTAAAGATAGATCGTGTCCGGTTTGACATTGATAGTAAAGTGAGTTGCACCTAGATAGTTACAGGTTTGAGAAACCCTTATAATGTAAATCATCACCATATGAGTGAGTGTTAGCAGCAAACTCCTCTTTTATAATTTCTTTAACTTTACAACCCAAAGTTAACACCAAGTTGCAAAGATATGGGGATTAAAGAATTTGAGATTGTGGAAAAGAATCGATTCCTTTACTTCTTGAGATTGATTGTATACCTTGGAGGTTGAATATTAAATATATATGATGTTTTATGTAAATTGAAAATATAAATCAACCTAGATCCATCCAATCCATCATCCTTTAGACATGCTTCACTTTTTTTTCTGACATTTAATATTTTAGAACATGTCTATGTACCTTATCTCTTTAGATCTGAAAACACTTTAAAAAAATGTCTGAACTATTCAGAACAAAAAGTTTCGAATGAAAAAATGCATAAAAAAGCATAATTATAAGTGAGCCTTCATGCAAAGACGACACAATGGTACCTTAAAAACATTTTCCTGATCAAGTATGAATTAGATATTGTTGATAATTTTCAAATTTGGTCTCTCACACAAAAGGGATGTTTACTTCAAGAAGATATTTCTGAATTATCTGAATTAAAATCCTAGAAAAACATCAATTTTATTTCATGTATTAATATCCGATAAAGGTTTCAATGATGTCGTTGATGCTCCTCTGTGATTGAAAGATCACTTGAATCGACTCTTAAACACATTTATCTAAATGCGAAATCCTTTTTTTTTACATTGCTGGATTATTTACTACCAACTGCTGAACCAAATGACCACATTTTTGTGTTGACTCTATATATCTTCTATACTCTAGAAATCAGTCTTTTTCCTTCCAATTTAAATTTTCCAATGTAAACGGGAAAGTCATGAGAAATATTTCTAAATAGATAATATGTCAAATATGAAAATATGTGTATATATTTATGGAAATGAATCTCCCCTCCCCCGCATTCCANAACCAGCAAAATATGAAACTTTAAAATATTTTTCAACAAACATTTGATAAATTACTATTTTTAAGAAGGTCAATAAAGCTTTTTCCGCCTATAATTGATTAATATTTATATATAATAACGCTCTTCGCTCATATATATATATGTCAGCTATAGCTGGCCAAACGGCTGGACCGAATGGACTGATTTTTTGGTTGAGAAGACCCATGGGTACCCAAAAAATAACTCTAAAAATTTTTTTCAAATAGATTTTTTTCAAAATTAGTTTTTTTTTCATTTTAAAAGTCAATAAGGGACACAATTTTCAAAATATGCTGCATCCTAACATTTTATAAGTTTGATTCTATATTTGTTGTAGTAAATTTTCATAATTTGTTTACTGGGGTTAAATATGAATTTGTCTTCTATATTGGGCTGACCTGTTTTCAGTCAGGTTCACTAATATTTAATTTAGAGTGACACAAATTTATTAATGGGTATTCTAATTTGAATAAGTATTTACTGAACTGTCAAAAAATTGTGCATTTTTACAAGAATCCACGTGTTTGAATTTCAGAAACGTCATAAAGGAACTTAGTTTTTGCCACAAACTCTGATTTTTCAATCCTTACATTCTGTTTGTGCAACCCAATGTTGTAGACCATTGGTTTTTTAAATTATAAATTCAAGTTTAAAATAAGTTTTAAATAAGTTTAAAATATCAAGGGTTTACACCCTAAGATTACAAAGATATAGGGATTATAAATTTTAAGTTTGTGGCAATAAAGCTGCTCCTTTCAATCGATTAGAAAAGATGATTACATTTTTTTAAAGACATCCATCAGAAATTGATTTGTAAGCTGCAACTAAAAACATGATTTTTATTTACAAAATAGTCACCTTGAGTTTGATTTTTAGATGTTAATTTTATAAATACAATTTCAGAAAGAAAGATTCTTTGCCGAAACTTTGATTTTCAAATCCCTATATCTTTTCATTAACTTTAGTTATTTCTATAAATTCTGATGGATCAAATTTAATTTTGCAATATCAAAGGTTTACACCATCAGGTTGAAAAGGTATAAGGATTAGAAATTTGTAGTTTGTGGCAAAGACTCAATTCCTTTATTCATGTCTAATACTGACTGAATGATATTGAATAATATTTGAATTAAAATATTGTTTTAATTAAAAGTTGAAAGGATCCCTGAATAGGAATTTTCTCCTGGTATCCTCTTCATCTGTTTAAGTTTAAACCACTGCTCCGTATATATATATGAATTAGGAGCAGCATACAAGTCTTTTAATTAAATTTAGCTTGCTACTGACACAATGCCAAATTCAACTTTATTCGTGGGGCCTGGGCACATGCTAAATTTTATTTATTTGGGCTAAAAATGGTAATTTCAAATTTTTTATTTATTTAATTTTCTGTTCTGTTCATAAACAGTCCCTTTTAATATTCTGTTCTGTTCATGAACAGTTCCTTTTAATATTCTGTTTGTTTATGAACAGTCCCTTTTAATATTCTGTTCTGTTCATGAACAGTCCCTTTTAATATTCTGTTTTGTTCATGAACAGTTCCTTTTAATATTCTGTTCTGTTCATGAACAGTCCATTTTAATATTCTGTTCTGTTTATGAACAAGTCCATTTTATTATTCTGTTCTGTTCATGAACAGTCCCTTTTAATATTCTGTTCTGTTCATGAACAGTCCATTTTAATATTCTTTTTGTTTATGAACAGTCCCTTTTAATATTCTTTTCTGTTCATGAGGGTACATTTATCTTCCAAAACTTTACATAAAACAAAATGAAAGCCCAGCACAGTGCAGAGGCCTGTGCTCAGCAAAAAAAAATATTTAGAAATTATAATTTATTGAAACAATGCAGGAAAGATATGTTCATTGAGTGAATTTAAATATTTTTCTCTTCTTTGTGATTCAGGTTTAAAGTTACGTTTTTTAAACATTTTTAACTGGGAAACGGACGTAGACGTCGTAATAAAAAAGTATTTTAAAAATATTTAAATATGTCTTTTGATAAGAAATTCATTAATTTTATTACAAGGTAACACACGAAGTGTAAACATTTAAAGACGACTATCAGAATTCCTTCATTCAGCTGCTCATTTAATTTTTCTTTGCAAAACAACAAAAAATAAAAAAAAACTTTTTGAGACTGGGCAGAAGATAAATTTTATTCTAAATAAAGCTAGATGTAATATTGTTGACTTGAAAAGTCACTATAATAAAATAAAGAGATCTAAAATGGATATTTCTAACATTTATTTAAAACGAAAGTGTTTTGAAATATTTGCATTTAAGGCGGAGTTAAAATTGGTTGATTTAGAAATTAACAAAGGAATTAATGATGAATGTTGTGGGTACTTCATGGGAGTGATGTAGATCTTCATGTTGGTGAAGCAGATCAACAGGATCTTGAACAACAGGACTTATCCAACCTAGTAGGCAGAGATCGCGGCTTGTCATGCTGGCTATGAGCGATTATGTTGTCCCTGGAATGCATGATGAACTGGGAACCCTTCGGGTAAGAGCGTCTGCTGCTATCTGAGTATCTGCGTCATCATCATAAAGGAGTCAAGAGGCTCCCTGTGTTGATTCACAACGGTACCCTGATTAGTATGATTCACAATAGTACCCTGATTAGTATGATTCACAACGGTACCCTGATTAGTATGATTCACAACGGTACCCTGAGTAGTATGATTCACAACGGTACCCTGATTAGTATGATTCACAACGGTATCCTGATTATTATGATTCACAACGGTACCCTGATTAGTATGATTCACAACGGTACCCTGATTAGTATGATTCACAACGGTACCCTGATTAGTATGATTCACAACAGTACCCTGATTAGTATGATTCACAACGGTACCCTGATTAATATGATTCACAACGGTACCCTGATTAGTATGATTCACAACGGTACCCTGATTAGTATGATTCACAACGGTACCCTGATTAGTATGATTCACAACGGTACCCTGAAAAACTTTGATTAGTCAAGAATGCAGTATGTTTTCTTTATATGGTTTTCATAATTTTGAAAGAATTTTCTGGGAAAAATTAAAAAACGCATCTTTTCAATAAAAATTGAATATTTTTTATTTTGGTTTATCTAAAAGAGAATTGTGCATGCACTTTGTTAAAAGTAATGGAAGAAATGGTCGATAACCTTTTCATAAAGTACGTTTTTTGTTCAATTGTAAATATTGAAGTTTCCTTAAATTCTTCAGATTTGAATTACGTATTGCAGTAGCACTATATACAGTATATAGTATTTCGATTAAAAATACACTTTTATAAGTATCCCTTAGGAGTTAGGAATGAATGTTTTCTTTATATGGTATCATTAATTTGAAAGAAATTTCTGGGAAAAATCAAAAAATTGCATCTTCATTGAAAACTGAATATTTTTTATTTTGGTTCATCCGAAAGAGACTTGCGCATGCACGTTGTTAAAAGTAAGGGAAGAAATGGTCGATAACCTTTCCATAAAGTACGTATTTTTTTGTAATTGTAAGTACTGAAAATTTTTCTTAAATTCTTCAGATTTGAATTACGTATTACAGTAGCACTATACAGTATATAGTATTTCGATTAAAAATACACTTTTACAATTATCCCTTAGGAGTTAGGAATGAATAAAGTAAGTCTATCAAATTCAAGGTTACACCTGCCGGGTACATTATACCGTAGAAAAATATTTATTTAAAAGAAAAATATTTGTACACGAAACTGTTTTTTTCACCTTAATCTTTAATCCATATATCTTTGTGGCCTAATTTCAAAGTTCAGAATATTAATATTGATATAGATTGAATTGCCAAAGTTTGAAATATCAATGATGTAAACCATCATATGATAAGAAAAATATTGAGTTTGAGGCATTTAATCAATTCGTTTATATCTTAAGTTGGGTTTTTGTAATGCTGTTTTTGAATCACAACTTTTGAATTATTTTATTCCGTTAGGTTAACCCTATCTCCGCTGGGGTACTTGAAAACCAGGATATGTTGGGGGGGGGTCAATTTGACCCCCCCCTCTAAATCCCATGTTTTATGTCCAAATATGACAAATGATACATCATTAGAAAGCTCTTGTGCTCTACTTTTAGAATCTGCAAAAATTTGCAAATTTGCGAAAATTGAATTTTTTATCGCAAAATCCAGTTTTATAGTAAAAATGTTTGCAAAAAAAAATTTGTCCAAAAAATGACAAATTATACATTTTTGAAAAGCCCTTGACCATGCCATTTCAAATATGCAAAAATTTTTGCAAAATTTTAAATAACCTGATTTTTAATCAAGAAAAACTAAAAATGTGCAAATTTCCTTTGACAGGTTGTTTGCAAAAAATTTGCAATTTTTTTTTCGCAAAACTTGTGAATCCGTTTCCTTATGTCATAGGCTTTCCAAAAAGCTAAATTTTATCAAAATCTGACAAGTGAAAGTGGGTCAAAACAAAGATTTAGTTTGCTACAGGCAAGAGCAGTCATTCAGGCAGTGTGCCTGAGGACTCAGGCAGTTAGTATTAAAGCCCGGTTTTAGGCCTAAAGGGAGGGCTTTGGGTATGTAAGAAAAGTCAGAAAATTTCAACAGCCTCAGACCAATACTTTTTGAGTTATGTAAAAAAAATTACAGGGGGGGTTCAAATTGACCCCCCCCCCAGCGGGAATAGGGTTAAATAGTGGTTTTATTTGATAATTTAAACAAATGTAAGCACATTTATATCTAAATGTTCTGTGAAAAACAGATTCTTCTAAAAAGATTTCCCGGATTTCCTGTTTTTGTCGTCTTTACATGTTATGATTTTTTCCCCATATTTAATATGATGATTTAATGTTGAACTTATCCAAGAAAAAGGAATAATTTTTAGTCTTTGCCATAAACTTTGGTTTGCTAATCCCAATATCTTTGCAACCCAATGTCGTATAAATTTTGTTAGATCAAATAATCTAAGTTTGAAATATATAAGGTTAATATCATCATGTTGCAAAGATGTAGGTATTAGAAAATCAGAGTTTGTGGCTAAAACTCAATTCCTTTCACATAACTATAAGGCTTTTTAGCCACCTACTATTTTAACTATAAATTGTGGCTTTATCTGTGAGCATCTTCTCTTTGAACAATAATAAACATTAATTTAAAAAAGTTCACGGATTTCATAATATTTTTTATTCGTGGATTTTTTAAATTTTTTGAACTTTAAAATGTTTGGAGACAATTTTTTTGTAATTCTGAGCATTTATAAAAGTTTCCTGGGATCATGCGAGGTCCCACACAAACTTTGGGCCCGATCGGTTCCGCCGTTTTGATGTTTATTGAATACAAACGGACAAAGAGACACCCACACATGCAAAGTATGTATATGTAGATAAAAGACATAAAAAGATAACCTATAGTTCATATTGTGTTGTAATTTTAAGCAGCCTTCCATCAGCATTCATAACTTGGAAAACTGATTATTTTCTATTGATCATTATGATTATGATTATTGATCAAATAATGGTACCATTGAGAATATCATTATTAATAATGTTAATAAAAGTAATTAATTAAAATGATATTATCTCTAGATGTTTTTGATTTTGAAAACGATGATGTATTTTTATTTTTATTCATTAGAAAAATAGTTCTTTAATTATTGACCGTTAAACAATGATCAGCAATATCTAACCTTTAAGTTGTTACCTGTCTCATTCGTTAATTACTTGAAAACCAGGATATGCTGGGGGGGGGGGTCAATTTTACCCCCCCCCCCCTCTAAATCCCATGTTTGATGTCCAAATATGACAAATGATACATCATTGAAACTCTTGTGCTCTACTTTTTGAATTGAATTTTTTATCGCAAAATCCAGTTACATTGTAAACATGTTTTCAAAAAAAAATTTGTCCAAAAAACGAAAAATTATACATTTTTGAAAAGCCCTTGACCATGCCATTTCAAATATGCAATTTTTTTTGTTGCAGAACTTGTGCAATTCTTTCCTTATGTCAAAGGCTTTCCAAAAACAAATATTTAGTTTGTTACAGGAAAAAGCAGTCATTCAGGTAGTGTGCCTGAGGACTCAGGCAGTCAGTATTAAAGCCCAGTTTTAGGCCTAAAAGGAGGGCTTTGGGAATGTAGGAAAAGTCAGAAAATTTCAACAGCCTCAGACCAATACTTTTTGAGTTATGTAAAAAAACTACAGGGTGGGGGGGACCCCCCCCCCCATCCCGCCAGCAGGAATTGGGTTAAAAAACCGATGGTATCTATTTTGGACTTTTAAAGCTACCAGTTGTTACTAATGTTTTATTCTTATGTAAACTATACAATATAGTGGAACTCTTAAAACTGTGGAATAGGAAAATGTCATAAACGTAATGATATGTGTTTATATTTGGTGCCGTTTTACCCAGTATCATGAACATTAACTTACGGTCGTCTTCTTATTACACAGTTTAATGGGATCTACTGAACTTAAAAATCCCTTTTTAAAACAAATATACTTTTCAAGGTTATAAAACATTTTTCTAGTTTGTTTAGTAAATACAGCTTAACAATAGGAACAAAAAATTCTATAGAATTTAAAAATATGTTTTTAAACAAACACTAAAATTGTTAAATATGGATGTTTTTGCACCTTCTTTAAAGTTGACAAAACGTGGAAGAGAATGTTCGAGGTTTAAGTTTAGTTCAAGTGTTTAACGGATAGAGAGCATGTTGCCTATACTCCTTCTTACACTACTTTTATGGAAAATATCTTTAATAAATTAAACAATTTTTTTCAAGAAAAAAAAATAATTTTGTTTGTCGACCTAATACTAAGTCTTCCTTGAAAGAGTTACATGTCCCGAATCACAACGGTACGCTTTAGCTAATACATAAAAAAAGAATTGAAGATGTTTATTTGCAGTTCTCTATAATTTAAAGAAGCTATGGGATTTATGCAGTTGAGGAAAGTAAATTGTCAGAATTACTTTTCATAAAATCACCACGGTATTCTTGAAATCACTACGGTATTCTTGAAATCACCACGGTATTCTTGAAATCACCACGGTATTCTTGTACAATTGTTAAGCTTCGTTTTTAAGATTTACCGTTGTAATCGAGGAATCGGGGATTTAACTTTTTTAATGAAGGATATATTAAATTTATGTCTAATAATAAAGATATCAATTTTAGGCTCCCTGATGAAACAAAATCTCAATTGTAAGTTTTAACAAAAAATAGTATTTCAAATTTTTACTAGAAGAGAAAAGCTTGAGGGAGAGAGCGATACATCAGTTTCTCTCTAAATATGCAAATTCAATTTTCTGGGTCAGATTTGAAAAGGAATAGTTGGGGAAAAAATGCATAATCTGAAAAAGTATTTAAATTTAAAAATATGAATATAGATGAACAAGTCACCAACTTTTCATTACAGGACATTTTAAAAGTAGAAAGTTTTTAGGGATCGATTTTTTTGTTCTTGTGCCCACACAGAACTAATCAAACATTGTGCTGCCTACTGCAACGACAAACCTTGTGAGTATAACATATAATATGTTTATGAAGCTACATGGTAGGATGTAAATGAGTAAAAAATTGCCTTCTTCAAAACATTTTTAAATGTCACCCTGTCTCACCCTGTATCATGTATGTCACACTATAATTCGTCCCCTGTTGTGCTATTTTATCAGTGCGTTAATATTGGTGCTTCCTCATAAGTGCGTTTAAGTTTGTGCAACCTAATAATTATCTTAGCCGTATCTGACCCAATCGGGGGGGGGGGGGGTCAAATTGACCCTCCCCTATATTTTTTTTTGCTGCGATAACTCAAAAAGCATTCAAGCTAGGAAGCTCAAATTTTCTGGCTTTTCTAATTAACACATCCCCCGCACTTAAGACTAAAAGTTTGACTTATATACCTATTGCCTTATTTTACCTTTCCCAAAAACGTATTAAGTGTTATAGATTTGTATCACAATAAGAAAATTATTATAAAATGCAATTGCATAGTCGTTTTAACACTTAAACTGCAAATAAATGTGTATAACATTTTTCATCTATTCTGAATGCATTTAGAGAGAAATTTATATATATATCAAAAAAGAAATGTAACTACATAATTTTATATTTAAGTCAGCCTCTAGTAAGTGGTCCAACAAAGATTACATGGTTCAACTAAGTATACATAGTTCAACTACTTCTCTCTCTAGTCATTCCATGATGCATGTCAGTGTTTACTGTCTAGGTGAGAGTTTGTGTGAATATAAGTGTGGATGGTTTAGAGTATGTGGCACTATCAGCTGTTCTCAAACTGGGTCAACTTGTACATCAACAGTTTCAAAGAATACCCAGGAATTAACAGATTTTCTACAAAATATTCAACTCAATTATTTAAATATTCAGAGGCGTATTCAGGGGGGGCTATGGCGGCTAAGCCCCCCCTGGAAAGAGAAAAAAAATTAAGCCCCCCCCCTGGACAAATTCCTGAATACGCCCCTGACAAGCATTTGGAACGATCGATAGTGATATTTTTTAAAAACTTTTTATCAGTTTTTTTCTTGCATACAGACAGTACAAGCAATTACACCCCAATTTTTTGAGTGAATTGAAAAAATTTGAAACCAAAATTGTGTCACGACTCATGTGATTTAAATTGTTTTAAGATAAATTGCATCCAAGCAATCTAACAAACTATAAGAACACAATATGTTTTATAGATTAAATAATTTCTTTCCCCTAGATTGGATTGTAAAAAGTCTCATCAAATTTTAAGATAGGGTTGACTTTGAAGTGTCGCAACGCCTTGGGCTTTGATTTTACCGCTCTAACTCACTTAAATGATTTTGTGTAGCCCTTTACATGCACATTAATGAGCATTATAAAGCATATCTTGTTATCTTTGGTATTTTAGAAGTAATAGATAACATTCTAGTCGATTTTTGCTTGATCGAGAGTCTGAGACTCTTAAATTACAGTGGGAAGTAGTTTAGCTATCCGCATTTAGTCAAACTTCTTCTTCAGCTCACTTAAAACAAGCCCAACGAAGTGCATTTATGTGGGTATCAGAATATCTTAACTCATATTTTGATGTCTGATTCAAAATCCGTTGAAAATAGCGTAAACGATTTATATTTTAATATTTAAATTATAGTCCAATTAAACCGTAAATACTATAAATCTTCATCTTATGTGTGGAAATGGTTATGAAGTTAAATCTTACTAACTTCGAACAAGGACTTTTTATTATACAGTGAGCTATGTCAAAATATGTTAAAAAGGTAAAGATTGTTTAAGAAAAAAATTTGAAACCAAGACCTATGAAAAATCTGCATAAAAATCAATAGGCGTTAGCGGCTGCTCTTAACGCTGGATCTTTTAGAGTTCTTACACAAGCATCTTCGGTAATTATTTATTAATTATTAATTAATTAATTATTATTTAGCTACGCTCATCCGAGGTGAAATAAACAACTGTATTAACTAACTATAAACTGATTTGCAAATTTAAAATATCAAAAATTATATATACTGAGATGACGTGGAATTATCTGCTTCTCTTGCCGCGTCTCTATATCCGGCTCGGAATAGAATCGTTTTCCGCCACAAATAGATAATTTATAGAGGCAAACACTCTTTTATTACGTGAAATGGTATTATCTATTATCTTTAAAAAAATCTCTTGTTAAAGGGACTGTCCTCGTAATTTTATGTGCAGAACCTCAATTCAAAAAAAGGGCATGCTCGATTCTCATGTTCTGAAGCAAAAAATTAGCAAGTCATTTTTGCCGATAAACCACAAATGAAAATAAACACAAACAAATAAAACACGGAGATCTAAGTAACATGTGTTTTGAGAAAGGTTTTAATGATACTGTTGTGAATCTGACATGCTACGCTGTCAATGGAGGGATAGTCGAAACTACGTTTACAGTCCCTGAGTTAATTGAGAACCTGAAAGATGCTGATTGCGCGGCGGCGAACTATGAAAAAGTTACGATAATTGTTAACCAACTGTTGAGACCGGGTATAAGATACCCGGCTTTAGTCCTGTTTAAATCCTTTCAGCCACCCGTTTTAAATCTTTATAGCTTATATGATATATATATTTCTTATCAAAGTATTTTTGTAAAGATCAAGTTGGTCTGCTGCATAAGGAACTGAATTTTTGCCACAAACTCAAATTTCTAAAAAAAGTGATGGTGTAAAGCTTTTATATTTCAAACTTAGATTTTTTTGTTTAACAAAATTCATAGCTTGACATATCAAAAGTCAACGGCATTAGGTTTCAGAGATATAGGGATTAGAAATCAGAGTTCCTATAATTAGAAATCGAAGTTCCTGTAATGGTGTAGACCGATTTGAAATGAAATATGAAATTTTCTTTAATAAAACTTACATTTCTTGTTGGTCTAGGAATATGAGCATTACAGGAAAGTGTTCAATGCTGCTTGCACAGCTAAACCCAAAGCAATTGTATTTCCAAATACACCGGAAGATGTCGCATTTATTCTGAAAACTGCTAAATCTTTTGGTGACACCATCAGGTATATTTACATTCATCTGATATTCTTTACCTGTATAAATTACTAGGGATATGTCGGAAAAAAACTTGTTCAATTTAAATGGTTTAAATATCTGTGGAAAAAAATAATGGAATTGAGTCTTTGCCACACACTCAAATTTCCCAGTCCTTGTATCTTTGCAATCTCATAGTGTAAATATTTGATATTTCAAACTTAGATTATTTGATTAAACAGAATTTATAGTTTGAAATATCTAAGGTCTACGACTTTGGGTTGCAAAGATATAGGGATTAGAAAATCTGGGTTTGTGATAAAGACTCATTTTTTTAACCATAAATATAAGTATATGCTATATTTCCCAGGCTAGTAGCAATCTGATAGATATCATCATTTTTCTAGCCTAAAACGTGGCTTTTGTAGCATTACCACTGTCTCCTAGATAAACCACAACTGGTCAATTCATTATTCATAAAAAAAGGATGTCTTCTTGACATCCTTGATCAGACACGATGTCATCATTGACTTAAATAACGGAACCCTTTAATCAAGAATGACATTTTAACATGGAGAGGCACTTAAAATTTTGTCAAAGCTGTCTCTTTAAAAATGTTTGAATTAAGTGTGCGAAGTGGAGGGCACAGTTACACATGCAACAGCCTGAAGCAGGACAGTGTTCATATTATCATGACAAACTTTAACCGGGTAAAAACGTTATATTCATTACAGTGAGAACCAGAAAACTCTGGAATATAAAGACGACTTTGAGAATCATGCTACAACTTTATAAGTCCAATGAGCATGAACACATAGCAATTGTGCGGTGTTAACAGGCCCATTAATCAATAACTTGATTTAATAAGTATCTATAGTAAAACTATTTGCTTTGTAACTGCATCAAATACATTTTAAAAATATTGCTATAATGTCGTCTTCCTATTCCATTGTTTTCTGGTTATCACTGGAATACATGACATCATTTAGAAAATTAGAAAAGTTGAGAATTGAACAATTTGAGATAATGTTTCAGATTAAACTTTTTGATACAACCAGAAGTGAAACAGGGAAGGCAGCCTGGCTTGGGACCGGAGCTATTTGGGGGAACGTTTTGAGGTCGAAAGAAAAAATTCTTAAATTCAAAATTAAAATTTGGACTTTTTATTGTTTATTGCTAGGAGAATTTATTGCTAAAAAATGTAAGATTTCAATCTAATATGAAATTTACTTTAATTCAACGTGGAGTCCATACAAAAAATAGTTTCATCAAAAAAACTTATTTTTTGGTAAAAAGTTCAATTTTTTGATTGGAAAAAATTTTGGCTGTTCTGTTCCAAAATTTCAGACTAATAATCGATTGACAAATAAAAGAGATATGACAAAAATCCGCGAACAATTGTATGTGCAAATCTAAAACAAATCGCAAAAAAAATAAAAAATATATTTACTGTTTACAAATACACTCTCTTATGAACAAAATTTTGAATAATAAAGTTGTTTGAAAAAGAAATTTTATTGTAATCTTTGAATATTTGAGCAGAGCTGGGAACTTTTGGATGGTGGATATCTGGATTAATTCTTGATCCATTCTTTTTTTAATCTCTAGATTAATAAATGCTTTTAATTTCTCGCTTAATCCACTCTTTTTTGGATATATTATAGAAAAACACAAACCGGTTGTACAAAATTAGAGAGTTCCACCTATTTTTGTATATTAATCTTAAATGGAACGCAAAATTTCAAAATCAAAAATCAAATACAGGTGCAAGATTAGGTTAGTCTCGAGATTAAAAAGAGGATCAAGCCTTGATCTGATATCCACCATTCTAAAGTTCCCAGCTCTGAGCTGAAAACTTTAGAATGTGATATCCTTAATCCCGATCTGGTAATTAATCTGGAGATTAAATTCATGGTGACAATAAGCAATATTTAATCTAGAGATTAAGAAAAAGAGTGCATCAAGCACAAGAGGATTATTGATATCCCAATCAAAATTTCCCAGCTCAGATCGATTTGTACTGATGTTTTTCGCGGATTTTTTTGAATAACTAATTTATTTATTATCAGATTTTTATGAAACTTTGGATTACTCGAATTTAAATTTTCTAATCCATCTCGGAAGAAAAAAAGTTTTCACAAAAAATGTAGCAAAACATATTTGACGCAAAGCTCGTTTTTTGGACTCACCAAGCATAAAACTGTTTAGATCTATAGACCCTGAGGTGTATAGCTACCCCCATGGACAATGCCGTAGTGTTGGAGTAGGAGGATATCTACTAGGAGGAGGGGTTAACTGGCTGGGGACTTATAACAAGTAATATAAACAATAAACATATCACGCACCTCAGACCCATTAGTAAAAGTAAGTTCAACCTAAAGTCTGGCTGCGTCAACCTTGTTGCACCGACTAGTCCTACTCAGTGTCTGCTTTATTTACCCAATGTCCGGGCGATACAGTACAAACTGGGACCGGAAAAGTTGACGCGGCTCGGAAATTCAAATGTACTACGGCTGCCCGTGATATTATACAACAACATCAAATTATGGAATTCATCATTAAAAGGAAGTGTATGTTGAATTGACAGTGAGTATAGGTTATGCTAAATTAGAAAAGTATCAACCTTTTTCCATCGAATGTATAAGCGCGACGGACGTGTTTGCCAAATTGTCCCTTTTACTAAAACATTTGATGAAAAAATCCTAATAACATTCGATTCCTTTATATTTAATATTCAGACATTTGATCATCGAAACAAACAAAAAATTGAACCAAATTGAACACTTTAAGTTTCATTTTATTTTAAGTGATAATCGAGCTCAGCAGAAATGTTTAAAAATATTATTATTAAGCAAATCACTTTCATTAAAGAACAAACTTTATTGATTAACCATAGAAAATTTTGATCACTTGGCAGCAACGCTCGGCCCAGAAGTGTTTCAGCCCAACTAAAAAATGTATGTGAACTATGTAGGTATGAGAGGTTTCGTTATATATCGAATTTATGAATAATGCAAGTAAGTGATTGAAATCAAAACACAAAATTTCAAATTTTAATAATATGCATGGAATATAATTATTCAACCTAAAGATAACCTACTGTTCAGACTGTATACATGGCAGCTAGAATATAAAAATTGTAATCATGTAAATTGTTCGTAAAGGCCGGAAAGAATCACTACCCTTGATTTTGTTAGAGTTAAGATACGAATAAATGAGTTTGAAGCAATTTTGACAATTTCTGAAAAAAATCATTCTTATAATTTTTTTTGTTTTGGCTAGATATGGATATGGTGCCGAGGGTATTATAGAGATGAAAGCAGTTCTATCAGATGGAAACCTTGTTACAGTAACTCCGGACAAAACTGTCTTTGCTGATGGAAGGTTTGTCATAAGCTTTAAGGGACTGGTATTTCAAGTGATCCTCTATATTCATATCCGATTCACAAGAATACATTTCACTTATACAATTCTATGTTAGAACACAATTGATGATAATCAATTGTTTTCTCAAAAATTAAGGATATCTCAAATCCTTGACCGGTCAAATGTTCAATTTTAGGGTATAATTTTAATTGTGTTTTTTTACAAAACTAATTTGTGTCTTCTCCTGCAAGAAAACACTTTGTAGTTTTCAGAATTTTAAATTTTAAATTCTAAAAACGTCAATATTCATGTTCCACATTATTGATCAAATACAGGTTTTGAGGGCATCGTCGTTAAACAGTCGTTGCGATCTGAGCATGGAGGGTCACATTTGACATTTTTAATACAATCCATCAGATCTGTTTAATGTCTATGCTTTTGTAGGAAATTTTGCAATTATGTTTTGTTCCTTGTTTTCTGTGCTGCTCTATATACACCTGCACCTCAGCACTAGATGCAGTTTGTGCATTTAGTATATAATGCAAATGCACTTTCCAAAATTGATGGGAAGTAGTTTTAAATAAATACTTCAGAATACTGACCATAATTATACTTAATTCAAAAATAGGAAAACTAGAAAATATAGTTTACTTTTGATGTTTCTGATGCATATATTGGTTTTCGTTTCATTTCATACTAAAAAGCTTTTTTTCTTCATACTCCATACTTATGACTTTTTTTCATTGTCAGTGTCATTTTAAATCTTTAATCTTTGTCCATAGCATTGTTGAAGTGTGCATTTCTGTTTTGAAGGAACTTGCTATCTTGTGATGCAAAAAATGTTTGGCGTTCAATTTGCGCAAAAACTTAGTTTGTGCGAAAATTTTCATATGCAAGAAAGCGCAAAACTCTTGAATTTAAAAGGTGCAAAGGAATTAAGTTTTTGCCACATACTCAAATTGCCTAATCCCTTTGTCTTTGCAATGTGATAGAGTAAACCTATGGTATTATTAACAGAATTCACAGTTTGACAAATCTAAGGTCTTCAACATCGGGTTGCAAAGATATAGAAATTATAAAATCAGAGTTTGTAGAAAGAATTCAGTTCCTTTCACTTCCTTTTCAGGGTTGTCCAGCATACAGCTGCAAACAACCTATTCTTTGGTCTACGAGGAGCTGGGAGTAGTTTAGCAATAGTTACGGAGTTCCTTTATACAATTCATAAAGAACCAGAAACAAGGTGATAAACACAATGTGAGACTCTTAACACTATGGAATAAGAAGGTGATGGTTAAAGTCAAGTTATGATCTTACATAATCCAATAAACTTTAACCAAAGGAGTTGTGCAGTGTACAGACCTATTTTACCCAAGAAGTCGATTTTCATTTCTGTGTTAAAGCAATTTGTATTGACACTATACAGGGTGTCCCACGAAACATGACAGTATGCAGGACGACTTGAATGTCGTCTTGATTTTTAATATAATTTGCTGCGTTTATTTGTCAATATAATTTTAGAAGTAAATTTCTAGAGATAATAATCACAAAATTTCCCTTGTCCTGCCATTTCCAAAATGTGGTCTGCCTTTTTTGTGCTTTCAATATTGCCCGAGATATGAAGAATTTCGTTCAGATTTCGACAATTTTGCTTTTATTTAACAAAATTGAAATCTGAACCAAACTCTTTATATCTCCGGTAATATTAAAAGCACAAAAAACGCAGACCACTTTTTGGAAATTCCAGGGCTAGGAGAATTATGTTATAGTTGTTTCAAGAATCATACATGTTTAAGTAGATAGAAGACTAAATGTCACAAATAAATTCAAATACCAAAGACGACTTTCAAGTCGTCTTGCTATTGTCATGTTTCGTGGGACACCCTGTAGCATAAACATAAGATTGTTCAAATATCGTCTTCCTTTTTCGTAGTTGTCTGAGTCCCCTGTAGTTATTTATTTATTGGTTAGGTCTTATTCTTCTTTGTATGATAATTTAGCTGGTGTTAACCGTCTTTGAAAGCGATCGTTAAACGATCGTTTTTTTCGTTTTTCAATCGTTTTTAAAACCGATCGTTTCGTTTTCAGAAAAAAACTATCGTTTTTAAAAACGACCCACTCGTTTTGAACTGCGGATCTTTTTTTTTGTAAAATTGTAACTGATGTTCTTCAAATGGGCGCACATAAAATAAGTAGGAAATTTAAAAAAAAAAGATGCAAAAACCTCTAAAGCGTAAAATACTTTGATAGATCACTAACAAAGAATGTGATTTTAATTTAAATCCTATGATGTAGTTCCTTGAATAAATGATTTTGAAAAGAAAGGAAGAAAGGAACCATGAAAATTCAATAAAGTCTTCTTTTTTATCTTTTTTTTTGTGGATAAATCTACTTTCTCGAATACCTTACAAAATTATTATTGTCGGACATTTTCTATTGTTTTTGTATCAAGTCAAGTTATAGAATTTATTTCCACATTTAAAATATTTATTATCCAGACCTGCTATTATACTTGCTTGGATGGAGACAGAGGATGAAGTAGAAAAGATGATGAAGGTGGATCAAGAAATTTTTTATTCAAATAACTTTTTAATTTTATGTTTGATACTCTTGCTAGTTTTTTTTAGCCTTATGCATTATTATTTGCATTAAAAAGGATTTATAAAATATTTCAAATCACAATTCCACGTAAACTACAAGCAAAGAAAATTTGTTTTTGCCACAAACTCAAATTTTCTAAAATTCATGTATCTTTGCATGCATCCTGATTGTGTAAACCTTTATTGTTTCAAACTAATTTTTTTTTGATCTAACAAGAATTCATAGCTTTAAAAAAGAATCTAAGTTAATTGACATTTGATTGCAAAGAGATACACATTAGAGTTTGTGACATACAGAGTGAATTTCTTTGAGCCACAATTGTACTACATTTTTAAACCTATTGCCATACACCTTTCATATTTTAAATTAAGAATTCTGTTAGATTGAAAAATTTAAATTTTAAAGGGTGCAAAGATATTGGAATTTTAGAATCAAAAAGTTTGAGTTTTTGTAAAAACAAAATCCTTTCTTCTTAAATATTTTTATTTTGAAGGCTATGTCTAGCACTAAAAAGTACAGTTTTATGGTGAACCATCAAATTTCAAAAATTGGATTCTGGTCCCGGCCTATCCTCTCACCCATCATGCTTGCATTCCCAGGAGCCATGCAAGCTCTAAAATTTAGCAATCGGAAATCGACCTTTCCAGTTCAGGTAAATAAATATCTCACTTTGTCTCCAGCAGAGGCATAGAAAAAATTGTCAGTTTTCATTACTTTTTTAAAAATTTTAAGAAAAACGACAATACTTTTAATGTTCTTTCTCGAAGATTTAAAAGTTCCCCTTTGAATCAGACCTGCAACTCTTTTATTAACAGTCACATGAAATCAAAATTACGTCGGCAGTTAAAGGGCGTGTTTGGGAAAACTGAAACGGGATACGACAAACCATAACTTAACTATAATAAATTAAATGATGCCATCTCTATGTATTTCATTTCTATTTTCATGAAGCGCGACGGCTGTTAGTGGAAGTGTTACTGCACTGAAAAGATAATTTAATGATAAACTTTTTGATTTAAGTAAAATATTTTGATTGGTTTCAAAAAGTATTAAAGTTTCTTAAAAACAATAATTTTGAAAATATTTTCATTCTTTCCTTTGCACATTGTTCAAACATTATCTTAAAAATTGTTCAAAGTCTGTTTTGTATTTCTAATGACAAACCACTATTCGTTTTTATTTAACAGAAATATTTCCTTTCAATAGTTTTCTGTAAATTATATATTTTGTAATTTTTTTCAAAGGAACATTTCTAATTTTTTATGTATAAAACAAAGCTTTATAACTCTATAAAAACTCCTGTGGTAGTTTAGAGAACATTTCTTGGGAATAAATTTAATCTTTGCCATTAAAATGTTGCCTGGGGATCTTAGCCTGAATAGTTCAATGCCCCCCAGAACAGTATTTACCCAGTTTGCACAATTTGATGGGTCTGGTCTCCCATCTCCCATGTTAGTCTCAGTTTTCTATAAATAGGTTTCAGTAAGCTCGGGTTTACACAGTTTCCATTCATCTCTTTCATGAAATTTTGATAAGCTATTCAAAAACAAAAACTTCTATTATGTTCTTCAAAAATTTCAAAATTTTAAAAGATTGGAATAATTTGACAAATGAAGAACTCTCGGCAATGATTCTAAAATCAGCATAATTCTGTTTATTCTTCTCTTCTTGTCTCTTCACGCGTGCAGTTTAGATATTGTTTGATAGAATAGGATTATTTTCTTGAATTATTCTTCTCTGGCCTTATATTCGACTTTCGGTTTTCTTTCTCTGACTTCCAGTATAGAACTCACGTCTTGTTTTAAGCAATACTCTTTCACTTCTTGTTGTATTACCAGTCCCGTGTTGAGATTTATTGCATGATTCCCCTTATTTCATCTTTTGAACGAAGCGTGTTTAACTTTCATAGATGTTAAAAACTCCTCATCACTCAGTAAGGGTATAATCTTGGCTTTGTCCTCACTAATCTATCTATGTAAATCAGATCTTCTTTACGATCCACCCACTCTTTCTCTCTTTTTCACTCATCGAGTTTTCCACTCTGTCCAGCCACCTCAGGTAGATGTCTTCCCTATGTGCCTGGACTTTGTCTTCATCGTTATTCCCAAATCTTATACATGTAGACTCAGGATTTTTTCCCAACCCATCACTATTCCTTGTATTTTTTCAGGATACTTCTAGTTTCCAGGGTATTCAAGATTTAAACTCTTGATTTTTAAACTATCAGAAATATCAGCATTCTTTCTTTCCGCATGGTTAACTTCATCCAACTCTATGACACTCTTGCTGCATCCTGTCTATCTATGTTGCTGTTACTTGTTTCCCACATTTTGTCTGCTCTCTTGCTGTTTTCTATCATCTCTAAACTATTGAAATATGTGGTTTTGAACTCAAGTCTATTAGGAGATAACTGTCTAGTACTGCCTTAATCTCTCCTGTCTGGTTTGGTTCCTTTTTTGAAATTAATTCTAAAATCTTATATTGTCTTTTCAATTTTAGATTATGGTCACTGACATAACCCTCGGGGCTGGAAGAACTACATCAGCTGCATCTGCCGCAAAATACTTAAAAGATCAGGGGGTGGATATTCTTGTAGATAATATTGTCAATGTTTTAGCAATAAATCAGGTATATAAGGGGGTGGATATTCTTGTAGATAATATTGTTAATGTTTTAGCAATAAATCAGGTTTATAAGAGGGGTGGATATTCTTGTAGATAATATTGTCAATGTTTTAGCAATAAATCAGGTATATAAGGGGGTGGATATTCTTGTAAATAATATTGTCAATGTTTTAGCAATAAATCAAGTATACAAGAGGGGTGGATATTCTGATAGATGATATTGTCAATGTTTTAGCAATAAATCAGGTTTATAAGGGGGGTGGATATTCTTGTAGATAATATTGTCAATGTTTTAGCAATAAATCAGGTATATAAGAGGGGTGGATATTCTTGTATATAATTTTGTCAATGTTTTAGCAATAAATCAGGTATATAAAGTGGTGGATGTTCTAGTAGATAATATTATTAATGTTTTAGCAATAAATAAGGTTTATGGGGGGGGGTGTTTTTGTAGATAATATTATCAAGATCAAGTAGGGCTGGGATCTTCTAGATATAATTCAGCAATCTTTTAAAATTTTTTATAAATAAGGTATGTAAGAGGCGGGGGCGGGGGGGATGGCGTTTTTGTAGATAATTTTATCAATTTGAAATAATGTATTATAAATACATAATGATCGTTTAGTTTAGTTTACAGTAATAACCAAAATAATAGCGATATTGATTTTGGTTTAGCTTTTTTATTCAATGAATAACTTAAAAATGGCAAAATCAAATTTTCAGAATAAGAATAATTACAAAGAACGAAATATTTACAAAAAGAATTATTTAAATTTCTACGATTTCTGTTTCTAGATACAACCCGGTTCTGTGACGGGTGGAGTCCATTTTGTATTTGATCGTATAGCAAATCTCTTGTATGAAGAAATAGAAAAGGAGCAAGAATGTAAGAATACCAAAGTGTTTACTTCGTCCCAAAGTATCATTGGATCCATGCATAGATCTATAAATTGGGATTTGGGGGAGCAAGTAAAAAATTTAGAAGATGTACAAAACAAAACTTTACATGAAATCGAAGATTAATGTGTAATTTTAATTTCATTTATCTTTACAATTAATATTATCAAAACATTAAAAAAAACCCTATGATAAGATATATTTTTTTTGAATTATTAGAATATAAAAGAAAATTTGTCCAAAATCACATTCACATGATTTTAGATTCTCTTTTTCTTGACGTCCTTATAGGAATTGTAGACGTTAACCTTCATTTCAAAGATTGGAATATCAACGGTGGCCTTAACACATCTATTTGAAAATTGAATCGAATTTCATTGTGTTTACTTCAGCTTTTTTAAAGCATAGATCAAAAAGTCACTTTTATAGAGAGCTCACAATTGAAAATAATAAATTTTCGGCTCTACAACTAAATTGGACACACCATTCACAAGGAGTGTTTGCGAAAAATGAAAGGGGGTACAGAGTCTAAAACTAAAGAACAAAAAGTTTTGACTTAAATTTTAAGTTCATGGTTAAATGCCACTTCTGACTTAATTTAAACCTGAACTTTAACCGTGAGGTTAAATATTTAACCCTGTAGTTAAATATTTAACTCGCCGAAATCGACGAGTTAAAATTTAAACACAGGGTTAAAATCTTGAAATCCTGTATTTTCCCTATTTGTCTATTATTCAATCATCATTCAGCTGAGAAAGTGGCATTCAACTTTACGATATATCTAAAAGTGAAAACCTTGTTAAAGAAATTTCACGTTTCAGATTAATTAATTTTTGCATGTAAACCCAAAATACGGTTGTAACTCGAAATATGTTTTGTTTTCGGTTACGTAATCAGCTGATTAGCGATGGTGATGTAATATTCTCCGTAAATCCTTTTCTCTGATTGGTTCAGATTTTCCCGGGAAATTCAAATTTGAAATTGAGAAAGTTTAATATTTAAGAAGCTATTCATTATTTTACAGAATTTTTAACCTCGAACTTAAAATTCGCGCATTCTTTAGTTTTAGACTCAGGTTGACTTTTTTACTATTATCTGAATTAAGCGTCTATAAGGAGAAAATGGTTAAGCATATCTTATACCTAAGAGCGCAGGACCCATACTAATTCACAAAGTTGCAATACTCCACTAAGTTCGTAAATAATTAAATTAAATTTGAAACGACTCATTCGTACATTACAACCTACAATTTTCGAATTCAAATCGATACATTCACATATAGCTGATAATGCATAATATTAATTAAATTCGAAATCAGTTATATATACCCCCTTTCATTTTTTGCGAACGCTCCCTTTGATATGTGGAAGGCTGGTGTCTGGTCCTCTATATCCTTGAACTTTATATATATATATATAGCATGGAAGGCTGGTGTCTGGTCCTCTATATCCTTGAACTATATATATATATATAGCATAAAAGGCTGGTGTCTGGTCCTCTGTATCATTGAACTATATAAATATATATAGCATGGAAGGCTGGTGCCTGGTTCTCTATATCCTTTAACTATATATATATATATATATATATAGCATGGAAGGCTGGTGTCTGGTCCTCTATATCATTGAACTATATATATAGCATGGAAGGCTGGTGTCTGGTCCTCTATATCATTGAACTTTATATATATATAGCATGGAAGGCTGGTGTCTGGTCCTACATATCGTTGAACTATATATATATAGCATGGAAGGCTTGTGTCTGGTCCTCTATATATTATTGAACTATATATATATAGCATGGAAGGCTGGTGTCTGGTCCTCTGTATCCTTGAACTATATATATATATAGCATGGAAGGCTGGTGTCTGGTCCTCTATATCCTTGAACTATATATATATATATAGCATGGAAGGCTGGTGTCTGGTCCTCTATATCCTTGAACTATGGATCCCTGGCATCAACTAGATCCTTCTCTCCAGACTTTATCAATGATGGATTTGTTGGACTCAGGTTTACGCAATTTTAAAATATCTAGTTTAATTTACAAAAAATATGAATCAAGAAAAAAACAGAAGTACATATTTACAGGAATTATCCCTTTCCGGAGGGATTTTTGAAGATTTGGGGGAATGAATGAAATACAAAAAATTCCCTAAACCCTGGAGATGGTATGGGGGGGGGTGTTTTCAAGAACATATACACATACCTTAGGATTAAACTAAAGATATTTTTTTCTTTAACTTTACAGACGAGGTCTTTTTCTTGAATTTCTGAGGAAAGACTGCAGTTTCTGCTTCTGGATGCTTCATTTCAGGTATGTGGAATATTCTTTTACTTTTTCAAAAACTAATTTTCTAATCCCTATATCTTTGAGACCTAATGTCTTTGAAACCTAATGGTGTAAACCTATGGAATTTAAACATTTGACAATAATAATATACTGTTCAAGCTTATTATGGATCATTTGAAACATTATAGGTGGTCTACGACATAAGGTTACAAAGATGTAAGGATTAGAGTCTTTGGCGAGTATGATAAATTTCTTTAGTGATTTAAAACTACAAAGAAAACAATGTAACTGCACTCCAGTTGTATACCAATTTCAATTCCTCGTGCACGTAAAACTTGAGTTGAGGTTTTATATTGGAAAATTCTGGAAATCAAGATTTTTGAGAAATATTTTCCTATTTTTAACCATCTTCGTTTGAAACTGCAATTCATTTAACCCACCCTGTAATATAATTATACAGTTGAGCCCCTCCAACTATATAATCATTAAGCAATAATGAACCGGAACTAGAAGCCAAACTAAGTAACATCCAACTTCCGAGTTATCGTTAGTATTGGGAATATAAAGATCATTGCGGGGGNAAATATGATGATAGCAAAAGACAGGAATCCTTAGACAAGAAACAGGGAGAAGAGAAGGAGAGCAGAAGAGCTCAGGCAGACAAGATTATTATTATTAAAATTATTATTATTATTATTATTATTATTGTTACTGTAATTATCATTATTGTTATTTTTATTATTATTTGTCAATTGGCCCTCATGATATTTTCGAGTGGTTAGACGTTGGATTTTCTAATTCCAAAATACTTCAAATACTGTTAGGTCGCAATTGTACATAATTTTGTCCAAGCACAAGTTAGATTGATAAACTGAAAATATCAAAATATTTATTAGCATTTTCCTGGAAAAGATGTCAGGGATTACAGCAAGATATTACAGACAAATTTTAAAGAGAGGACTAAATAAAGATATTAAAGATCGGAATAGGACCCGGAGCTAAGCTTGGATTGCAAGTAGTCCGGCCTGTAAACAGGACAACGTATTAGCTCTTTTGTATATAGCTGTAGGTCGGACAGAAAGTGGGGCGGATGATAAGTCGCCAACGTGGACAAATATTTATCGTTAGAAGGAGAAAATGGGATCAATTTGTTCATTTTTAGTTTTAAATACGTTTTTTCAAATACTCAGTAGATTTACTCATATCAGTTTCAGGCTTTAGATTTCCTTTATTTCATACCACTTTTAAATGGTAACATAACATCCCCTTAGGTTGAGAGCGTTTATGAGATTTATTTTTTAATTAAGAAATTGAGAAGGGAATAATCCCTTTAAATATTAGCCACTGGGCAGAGAGCTCTTAATGGAATCATGTAGCATGGTGATCTGTATCTGTATTGTTGTCTATGTTCAAACATTGAAAATTATTAATTTTTAAAAGTAAATGCGCAATTTATTTCGGGGGTAAAACGCAAATTATCAAGCAAAGAATTGTGTTAATGCTTTAAATCCCATGGATATGTTGGAGTTCAGTGGAGTGGGCTCTCCAAGACGGGGGTTTTCAGATCCTTCCCTTACCTTACCTAACATTGCTTTTTTTACTGAATACAGTGTTCCATTTACATATTAAGCATTATTTTTTGACACCCTGTCAGTTACATTTCCTCTTCTCTATAATTTCAATCTCGGCGCCTTTGATGTTTAAATTAAGAATTATTGTGTTCAGGAATAGACTAGGAAAACCAAGGATATCTGTTAACAATCCCATATCTATCAGGACGGATGAAAATCAGGGAATCATGGATTAAAGACAAATCTAATCCTTCCCTGATGCTAATCTTAAGAACTCAATAAAAGAAAATGGATATTTTTATATCTCAATGGCCATTGTAGAGATGTAATATCTAATTAAACTTTATAGTTAATCACGGTTTTTTTATATTGAAACTTATCTAAATATGATTAATTGATGGCGAAAGGAATATACAGGGTACCCCGGTAGACATAGTTCAGTTGTAGAAATGCCTTACTCCAACAATTGTCTAAATATGTATCAAACAGATACAACACAGGTGCTGACTCTCAGCTATAATATTAAGTCTGTATCAATCTCGATATGACGCTCTTGTTTGTATCCCTCAATATGTACTGTACAGATACAACTCAATAGTTACTGTACAGATACAACTCAATCTCGAACTCAAGGTTTTATCTTACAAGGTACAATTCGAGATGACACTCTGTTCTATTACATGAGACAAAGGATCTCGTTCAACTAAGGAGTTGAGTCCTTGCCACAAATTCTGTTTTGCTAATCCCTATATCCTTTGAACCCAATGTCAAATTTCAAGCTTATATTATTAGATCTAACAGAGGTCAAATGTCAAATGTCTACAACATTGGACTGCAAAGATATAGGAATTAGAAAATCAGAGTTTGTGACAAAGACTCAATTCCTTCAAAAAGTAATGGTGGGTTTTATAGCACATGGACCGATAGGTTTTCTTAGAATAAACAAGCGTAGTTAGGATGCGGATAACGAATTACGAGTATAGATTTATTTACAAAATAAACAATTTATGGACATTTACGAGTTTTTATTAAACACGGTAATGATAATATATCACTTAAAGGGAGAGCTGAAAATACACATTTTACTCAAACAAATTTAACTAAGCTTTAATCTAACTTCAAGAAAAAAAGTTCTGAAACTTGTGTATTTAGTACTGATTATTCGTAAGAATCTTGAATTTTCTAATTTCTATTCCCTACCCGAATAGTTACCTTGGATATTTCAAACTTTGTCTTCTTGACCATCTAGTGCAGCTGAACATCTAGAATTGAAAAATTTAGTTTGATGCTAGTAATCTGTTACTTTTTAAGATTTATTTTACTTTCACATGTAAACTTGAAGTTTAATTATGAAAATATTTAATTCTATAAATCACAAATCTTTGATTCTATGCAAAGGGTAATACTGTTGAGATAAACCTAACCTGTATGTTCCCCCCCTCCTCCACCTCATGTACTGATGTTGTAAATGGAATAAGGGTAATTACTAAAAACTAACTATAAAGGATTATATCGTTTTCTTAAATGTATTATACTGCCTAACTTTGCTTAAAGTAATTCCATTTTGATTGCATGGGTTATTAAATGATGAAGCAGCTCTGGCTCTAATTTTCTAATCTTTAAAGGAACTTTTAATGTAATATTAAGTGTCTTGGAAAAAATTGACACCATATCTTTCTAGATTTACTTTATGTCATTTAATTCCAAATGAATTGAGTTTTTTCCACAAACGCCTATTTTGCAACCTCGCATGGTGTAATCCTTTTGATATTTCAAAGTTAACTATTTGAATTTAGTCGGAAATATCTAAGTGATAAGGATTAGAAAATTAGAGTTTGTGCCAAAAACTCAATGCCTTATGATTGAAGAGCTTTCTATTATTAAAATTGTATTTATTTTTTATTTAAGCTAGAATGTAAAGTATGGAATAATTGACCTTTTTTGTAACAAATTGGAAATTTTTTTTGTATTTTAAAAATCACAATATTTAAAGTTTAATTTTGGAGTCCACAAAACATTACTGTGCAAATATTGGATTTATCCCCAAATGAATGATAAATGCAAATATTTCAGAGTAAAATAGAATCCCGGCTGCAAGGACAAACTTACAGTAAATACTACAATTTCCCTAGCTGCTCGAAGTCAGGTAAACCTGGGACCAAATTTTATTAATAGCGAGAAGTAGTTGAACCATATAGACTAGGTTAAACGACTAAAGTGGTTCAACTACGTATTGATTTGAGTATTAACCCTATAAAGGCTAGGGGTCTGACACTATGTATAGCCGGAGAAAAAGGCCGTAGAGTAAAGGCATAGAATTGCAATTTAAGTTCATTGCTTAATTTTTCTAGACCAACTCATTGAAATAAAATTAGACCGCTAACTTTTATAGTTTTGGAGCTAGAAAGGCTTTAAAAAATCCCAGTAAAAAGCTCGAAAAAGTGTAAAAAATAATTTTTGTTTTTGTCAAATATTAAGATTAAGACACATTTAACTTTTACCCTAACCATCAAACAAGCTAGGGGAGGAGGGTGTCAAACCCCCCCTCCCCCTAGCCTTTGGTTTATCTTTTTGAAAATATACAACCCAATTCAAAATACATCTGTACCCCAATCTTGTTGTCTAAAGATGTCCATGTTGGGCTAGAATAATAAAATACTTTTTGTGAAAATATTAGTTTATTTTGTGTATTGATAAAATATGATCATTATCAATTTTTTAAAAAAAATCCCATCAAATGAACTGTAAAAACAACCTATAAGAATTATCAGTATTGAACCTTTTTAACGCTAGAAAAAAACGACAATATCTTACACATTAATGATAAGATTAAGGTTTCAAAGGTACAGTTGAAGGTTGGCCATTGCCACCCTTTCATGGACATTCAGCTTACTTTTTCCTGTAACCATATGGTTTGTAGTAGTTTACTGTTTAATTATTAATTATAGAAGAGGTCTAGTCTACTGTACACACTGTGTAGCCTAGACCCACCGGTACGAGTTGACAACTACATTAAATTTTATAGTCTACTGCACACACTGTGTAGCCTAGACCCACCGGTACGAGTTGTCATCTACACGAAATTCTATGTACTGGCTCGGATCATGCAACGATTGGACCGATGTGACTGCATCTATGTACTGGCTCGGATCATACAATTATTGGACCGATGTGACTGCATCTATGTACTGGCTCGGATCATACAACGATTGGACCGATGTGACTGCATCTATGTACTGGCTCGGATCATACAATTATTGGACCGATGTGACTGCATCTATGTACTGGCTCGGATCATACAACGATTGGACCGATGTGACTGCATCTATGTACTGGTTCGGATCATACAACGATTGGACCGATGTGACTGCATCTATGTACTGGCTCGGGATTGGACCGATGTGACTGCATCTATGTACTGGCTCGGATCATACAACGATTGGACCGATGTGACTGCATCTATGTACTGGCTCGGATCATGCAACGATTGGACCGATGTGACTGCATCTATGTACTGGCTCGGATCATGCAACGATTGGACCGATTTGACTGCAGGGAAGTTTTCTGTTAGAAACGTGTATTGTAAACTCTAATGTCTTAAAACTATTTGGAACTTTAAAAGTTTAGGATAGACAACCAACCTTCAAACAATGGTATTTAGAGAGATTACAAAGTTCCATGAGGTCAAAACTTTTAAATGTGATGCGCATTTCAGGTTGCCAGAGATCTGAGATATTCTGAATGTAAAAACTTAATCCCCATGACCTAGATATAGACCACAAAATATACAGTTTTGTTCTTTCTGGACGGATTAACGATACAAAAGTTCAGTCTTCTGAGCTAGTACTAAACCAAATAAACATTTTCAATTCTGAGCAAAAAAGAATCTTCAAATGTTTTAATTAAATTATTCTGATCAATAATGTGGAAGATATTGTTATATATTATATGGTTATAATCGACCTGTGCCATCTTTGAATGAAGGGCCACGTGAAATATCGCTTACAGTCCCTTTAACGACTCAAAATGTTAAGGAAGTGATTGGAGACGTCTGTACTGGGGGCAGAACCTGGACCAACTGATGAGCATTAAGAGGTTTTGGGACAGCGGGGACACATTCAATCATTGTCAGAGTCTTACTAACAACGATGCTGCTTGCTGTCCCTTTCCATCTTAGTGGGACAAACAAAACTTGTGGGAAATGCATTGTATTGGATTATATCAATAAATATGAAAATTCAATATCTTTAAAACATATAGGATAAACAGGGAATGCAGGTAACCATGTCAACTAGACAGAAGAAGGTGAAATCTGCTACTACTTTGTGACCTCGTACCTCTTTTTTATGCACAAGCATGAGAATAGCAAATGTATCCGGTTATATTTTAAAAATTCAAAACATGTTTGTTCTTCTCAATATATTAACAATACGAGAAGTTCTGATTGAGAACATATAAGATTTTAATTTTACGTGGAATTTACTTTATTTTAATAAAGGCGGGAGGTGTTGTTGCTAAGTTAGTCAAAAGTATCTTCTGTCAAAACTCTTTAGTCCGGTTTAAAATATACTCTTTCACACAAATGACATTTCAAGTTTGAACAGAGAAAATAAAGTATTTCAATATCAAAATATCAAAATAGGAAAACATATATTTAAAGAAAAATTGTGCAAACCCTTCATCATGTAAAGGAATTGAGTTTTTGCGACAAACTCAAATTTTCTTATCCCTTTATTTTGGCAAACAGAAAGTGTAAAGCTTTGATGTTTCAAGTTTAGACCAATATTTGATCCAACAAAATTTATATTTTGGAATATTATATTGGTCTCTGATTTCGGGTTGCAAAGATGTAGGGATTAGAAAAGCAGAGTTAGGTGGCAAAAACTCAATTCCTTTTCAAAAACCAGCTTTGTAATCACAAAAAAATAATTTTTGCCGAGAATGTTTTCATGCAGTAGTTCCTATTTTTAAAGGGGTTCTGAAAGTGAAACAAGTAAAGCCTAAACGAGAAAAATGGTTTGAACAGTGATTTAGATTTATTTAGAAAATTAGTCGCTTTGGTATTATCAATTGGGACCTAGACATGAGACTGCCACAAAACAATACTTACCAGTGACCCTAGAACTGCCATGTAAAAACTGTCCCATAGTTCCTCTTTTTCTATTAAATAAACCTGTACAATATTATTTTAATAGTATTACAGTATTCCAATTTTTCCCACTTTGGGTTTCTTTGGTCCCTGGGACCCTCCCCTTTGGGGTGGGGGGGAGGAGGGGAATCCCAGGACCCCGAAAATCCCAAGTGGGAAAGAATACCCCAACATTTATTTTCGATATTTTCAAAATAATTGGTATTAGAAATTGTTTTATTATTGCAATCTTTGCATACAGATTGCAGGGGGTCACTTGAAATTACGCTTTCAGTCCCTTTAGTTTTGTTTTTCTAAGCAAAAGTTTGTTTTTGTCCAATCTTTGGTTGCTCAGGTCGAACCATTGATATTCCCCCCTTTATCCACTGAGTTTGACAGAGAGGAAATTAAAAATGTCAAAAATTAATTTAGTTTGATTTATCTATATTTGTATTAACTGCGTGTTTTTGATCAGATTGTTTGTCACTAGTCAAATGTAGGTTTTTAAGTTAAATTAAATTGAACAAAAAATCTAACCTTTCACGGTTCTCTCAGGCACCTTATGTAACAGATTAATAAAGAGAACGAATTATTTGGTTTAAAGCCTTAAAAGATTATTGATTATCATGGTTTTGCCCCTCTCTTCTTATAAAAATACTCATATAATAATTCTGCAATCCTGTTTTTTTTGTCAATTACCATTTAAAGGTCTAAACTGATTCAAATAAAATAAATCCTAAGGTTGGATTCTGCAGTAAGGCTGTATGTTTTGCACTCTTGCAGGATTGTCTAGCTTGTATGTTTCACTCAATAATTGGCAACGTACCAGAAATTAAGCACGATTTTTGATCATTTTTCATCGTTTTTCATCGTTTTATGCTCAAGATAATATTTTCAATGCTTCCCATGATATCCTACCATTTTTGGAGCTTTGAAGAAAAACACTTTATGTCTTATAGTTTATTTGTTCAGTTTAGACCATTATATGGTGTTTTAAGAGCAATTGTTAGACAGATGGGAATACGGAATTATTAGATGAGAATTTATATAGTAATACAGGGGCAAAACTAAAATACTCAGCTTTTTAGGATGTACACCACAAAATATGTCATTCTCTTTGTAAATATTTTACCTTAGACCCGGAAAGGTTAGATTTTTTGTACCATTAAATTTATCTTAAAACCCTACAATTAACTAGTTGTCAGAGGACTTCATTTTAAGTATTCTTCTGAATACTGAACATTTATAAGTTAGGTATAGTGTAGTATTAATGTATAAATGTGTAAAAAAAAAAAATTAAAATAGAATAGAACAGAAGGCTCCTTATAAAGGCAAATACATACATAATACATAAACCCAACCAGACAAGCAATGTATATTGTAATATTCTAGTTGTATCTGGTTCAACTCCGTATTTAATATAGTTTGATGCCTCCTAGGGGTTTATTGTGCTGTGTTCTCATAATCATGTTTCCCATGGGGTAGTAATCATCCACAATTATATTATCTAATGGTTTAGATGAAAACAAATAATAACTGCTATATGCACTGTTCTCTTCAAGAGAAGGGGGGGGGGAAGGTAATGGGATACAATCGTTATACTATGATCAAATTTGCTTGGGAACACAGCTTTGCCTGGAAGTACACACTTTCCCTATACAACTTGACCATCTCAAGTTAGAATTGATAAACCAAGCAAAGAACACCCCCAACAAGTTCCCAAATCAAAATTTGAAACAAATCGATTTTGAGTTTTGATCGAACTTACAAACAGAAATTTATATTTTATACAGATAAATATGAAAATTGTCCGTAGGCGCTAATTTACCACGCTTGATCTTCATATTAACTGTAACAACTTTTAAAAGAATTGAGTCTTTGCCACAAACTCAAATTCTCTTTTCAACCTTTGATATGTCAATCACTCAATCATAGATTATTCGATCTAGCAGAATTCATGTTAAACTAATGAGCCTATCAGCTATTCATCAGTATTAGTCTTACTTTTCAAAGATATCTATGAATTCCAGCGCCAAGGTATGATACCTTTGCATAGACACTATTTAAACGTTTTTTTTAGGCCAATAAAATCTAAAATTATCATATTCTCTTTAAACAAATAAGATTAAATTATAATAAATGCTAGTTTTTAATACTTTAAAGATAAATGTAAGAATGTCTTTTCCGATATCAAATTACATTTTCAAAAACAAAACAAAAAAATGTCCTTTACAAATTTCAATTATTTAAAAGATGATATCTTAATGTGCGAGAAAATCCTTCTTTGAGCCTTGATTCAATCAATGATATGGTGGGGAGGGGGGGGGGGGGGAGGAGGTGGAAAAGGGTAGAATTTTATAAATATATTCTAAAACAAGAATTTTCTTTTGTTAAATACACTCAACTTTTTAAAGTTTACAAAAAGAAAGTTTTGTTAGATTTATCTTTGTTCAGAGGGAATTAACAGAGATATAAAGAATGAATCTAGGGGTTTAAGAAAACAATGTAAATATTTTTTTCGATGAGGTTTAGAAAACAAATGAAGAGAATCCTTAACCCTATATAGTCTGGAGGGTCTGAATCTATGTATAGCCCTTGGGGGGGCGTTTGGTGCCCCCCCCCCCTGTAGAAAAAGAGAATAGGTTGAAATGCATGTTCATAGCCCATTTTTTCAAGGCCAGCTCATAGAAAAAAAATTAGACTGATAACTTAAATAGTTTGGGTGCTTGGGAGGGTTAAAAAAATGTCTAAAAAGGGTAAAAAAATGAACAAAATATTTTTTTGTTTTAAACAAATATCAAAGTGTGCTACTTTTCTACATTTTTCAAGGGCTTTTTAAAAATATAGTTTTTAAATCTGTACGTAGCTTTAGACACAAAAAAAGTTATGGGCTCTTTTAGACTTTTTTCATGCAGACCAGACTTTTTTCCGCCCTGTACCCTAACCTATGTATAAAAAAAAATATTTAACAAAAAATCCTTTCAATTACTATTCATTAAAAGTCAAAGCATTCCACTGTGTCAAAAATGAGAGTACTAGGACAGAAAAGCTACAGCCTGTTTAGGGCTAACCCCCCCAACCCATCCTTAGAATGACAAAAGTTTCACTTCAAACTATAAAGTAAATTGCATGCTAGATTGATATATAATTTGTTTTCAAGCTGAACTCCGCTTTTTCATGAAGTATTGAAAAGACCAATATGTTTTGAATTTCTAAAATGTGACCGGATAAACTTTTTTATAAGTGTGCTTAGAATGAAAACCAGCAACAAGGTCTAAACGTTGTACCAGTAATATCACATAAATTTCACCGTGTCCTTCTATCTAGTTTGAAGTGATTATGCAGTAACAAATATTTTCACAAAAAATGAAAGCAGAAAAGAAAATAATATATTTATATAAAGAACTTTTTAATTCATATTGAAAATGTGAAAAATTTCATTTTTTAAATCAAGAAAAATTGTTTCCCTAGGTGTATGCAACGCATCCGAATCCTTTGTCCAGACTTTCATGAAACTCTTTAAAAAATGGTAACATTCCATATCCAACATGGTAACATTCCAATAGAAAAAAATAGATTAAATTCAATTTTATTTTATCCGACACGGCTGCAACAACGGTTGCTTTTTCTTTTTTATATTTCATGACATTGAATAATTGTGGCTAATTCCTGAGAATGAATCATAGGCTCTAAGATGGATAAGAGCATTTCCGCTTCATTTTTCTGTTATCTACGTAGTACGTAAGGATTAATCTACTTTTAAGAATAAACCTCTTGTTTGATAATTGATGAGAAGGTTAAAAATCTATTCACGGTTCAGACGTTGCATATGAATGCAGAAAAGTTTGATGGAGTTTGAAGAAGGAAAGGAGAAGGCGGGGGGTGTTTCTATATTTGAGAATTGAAAAAGAAAGACAAACTGCCAAGTTTTAATTAGGTTTCTCTGAGAAAGAAAAATAAGAGTTGGAAGAGAATTGAACACTCACAAGAAACCTCCAGACAGAGCTGAGAAAGGTTTACAGATCTGTCACTATAATACCAAGTTATAATTAACTATTTTTCTTATCCCATGGTCAAGAATTGGAATATTTTGAGATTGAGACCAGATTTTAATTTATTAACTGAAGTAGAGTTTTGAGACATTATATAAGAATTGTTTACTTAATCTAAAAATGTCTTTCTGTAAAATCTAATACTCTCTGTACTTCTTTATTAACTCAATGTTCGCGCCAGTTTTTCTCGTGATTGTACGGTTTTTTATTTTTTATACGCAGATCCATGACTGCTATGAAAATTTGCATCAGTTTTAAGACTGGGCTGACTTTGAAGTGTCTCCTTGACCTTTGAATTTACATCAATAACTTAGTTTTTTACAGTAATAACCAGAAAACTCTTGAATAGGAAGACGACTTTTAAACTTAAATTATATCTTTAGATAGTCCAATGAGCACGGGAAACAAAAATTATTCAGTGTAAACAGACCAATTTCACTTGATTTGTGATTTAATAAGTGTTTAGTAAAACTATATTTGCTTTATAAAAACATCAAATACACTCTAGTATTGTTATTAAGTCATCTTTCTCATTTTAGAGTTTTCTGGTTATGACTGTAGTAGTATACATGTACATTATAGAACTTACAATTTAGTTTAGATAATTCTCATCCATTTTGCGTGAAAGCAATTGCAGCCTTTGTATTACTGTGACTTTTCTTGTGCGTGCAAAATTATCGAAACATTATAAGAAATATGTTCAAATTACATTCAGAAAATAGTTTTAAAATTTGTATAAACATCGATTAATATCTTAATATTTTGCTAAAAACTACTATACGATTATAATACTTACTTATAATATACTTATAATTATTAGGTCAGAATATCTTTGTCTTGTGAAACATACATGTCTATATATATATCTATACTTATCTATACATCAGAGGCGACTGTGCAGAATTTATTCAGTTTTTGTTCTTACTTTTAGAATCCGGCCCGGCTATATTAATCTCTCCAGAAGGGGATGATTCATTTAATGTACAGTCCCGTTTTACCCTAAATAGTCCGGCTGTATACTGTACAACTTGCTCTAATAACCTGAAACTCAGCCCCTTACTGAACCGGAGTTTTCAGTGCTGCAACAGTAATTAGAGATGGGCACGTAAGACTTTTTATCATTTTGTTTGTTTATCGTTCATAAACGACCCATTTCGTTCCTTTTTTCAATCGTTCTAAAAAAGTTAGTTAGTTCGTTCTCAAGATTATTGTTCATTTTTCATCTACATTGTTCGTTTTCTCAGTGAACGATCGTTCAGTAAAATCGTTCATTTAGTAGAATAGTTTGCTTAACAAAATCGTTCGTTCAGTAAAAAAACTATCGTTTTTCCAAAAATATGTTCCAAAAAAATCGTTTGTTCAGTTAAAAACTATTATTTAAAAAAAACTTTGTTCCAAAAGTTCGTTCGGACGATTTTAAATCGTTCGTTTAAAAAAACGATCATTTTTTCATTTCTCTGGACGATCAATTTTGCTGAACGAAATCTTTTTTCACGAAAAACGTAGTTTGTTCTCAAAAATTTGGTTCTTCAAAAAACGATCCCCATCTATAATAGTAACCTTGTTGTTTGTTGAGAAATGTAAAGCCGTCACTAAAGTCTCATCCCATGTGGATACTGGGTAACCCTGGGAACCTAGTAGAGACCAGGGAGTAAGGAATAGAAGGGAGATATAACTGACGCGGTTCGCCCTACCATATGATTATGCATGCTTTGCAGACGAGTACTCCATTTGTATAAAAAATATTCAGAATAGGTTATTGTATACGCGGTATTTTGTACATCAGACAAATACTTCTTATTCAAATGGAGTACCGTCTACAAAGCATGTATAATCATATGGTAGGGCGAACCGCGTCAGTTATATCTCCCTTCTATCCCTTACTCCCTGGTATAGACAAATCCAAACCAATCCCACCAATTGAAGATTGGTGGAGGGAGAAGTGGAGTAAATGAATAATTGAGTTTAATCCATGGATTGTGTGGAGTAGGGAGGGAGGAAGCGGGACTACTGGAGAAGGAAGGGAGAAGGGAGGACAAATGGAGGACAAAGGGATGAAGTAGGGAGGGAGAATAAAGGAAGAAAGAGGAATTCCGGTAGGAAGAAGGGAGGAAAAAACGGGGGTTTGGGAGGAATAAGGGAGGGAACAAGCGGGAGGGAGCATTGGAGGGTGTAGGGAAGGAGTAGGGAGGGAGAAAACTGGAGTACGAGAAATCTAATTTTGAAGAAATTTGCAAATAAACTTGCCTAATTCTCTACTGCTGTGTTCGCACATGTGTAAAAACAAACAGAAAGCTAACAAAATAATTATAAACATTTATTACATTTTTTGTATTTTTTATGAGATTTGAAAAGTCAATTTGTATAACCATCATATAATTTTATATATTTATCAATGTACCTTTAATTGCACCTTTGCAAACGCCATAATTCAAGGTTTAGCGAGGTAGGGGTGTATGAGCTGTATATAATATTGAGTTGAAGTAGTTTAGATTTTAGAATAAAGTTCATTAATTAGATAATACATCTAGAACATTCAGATAATGGATAAAGTTAGATTAGTCTCTTCTTCTGCCAAATATAGTTAGAGGTAGAATTCACTCCCCCCTCCCAATTCCCCCCCCCCACCCCCTCTATTGGAGAAAATGTGCATTTTTCATTTTGCTCTATTTTTCTTTTATAACATTTTTCATCTATATAATATTTATTCGATAAAATAATGATCATTTTTGCAAAACTGGCTGTAACATTATAGAAATTACATAGATTTTATAATAATATTTTCTTGGCTTACAATTCATAGTGATCCACAGGTTGCAAATCGCAACTAAACTCTAAAAGTTGAAATTTAAATTTAAATTGAAAAAATCCACATAAAACAATATTTATATAATTTTTTTACCCATATATATAGTATCATATTATCCCCAGGGCACCATGGGTTTCCTAAAAAAATGTCAATCAATTGGGTCCAGCAGTTTGGTTAGCTATAGCCGACATATTTATAAGAGCGAAGACATTTTTTAGAAATAGATTCAAAATTAATAAAAATTAATAAAAAAGTAATCTCTGTATTTATGTGTGTATTTCCAATAAAAACTCAAACACCCCTTGACCAATTTGCCTCCAATTTTGATAAATGAACATTTTATAAATATTTATCGGTTTCTTTCAAAGCAAGACAAGCACAACAATTTTTTTTTCTAACAGTGCGTAACACTCCGAATGCTCCTGAAGTCTGGAGAAGTTCAGAGATTTTGATCCAACCCTCAAACTACATATTGTTGTTATTCTATTTATATCTACTAGGCATCTTCTATTTAAATTGTGAACATGTTATCTTTGTATACATATTAAAACAAAGAAGAAAAAAATTTTGCGGATTTTTAAAAAAAAAATTCGCGGAATTTCAAGAATAAAATTTTTTTTACAAAATTAAATACCTTTAAAACACATTTTTTATTTTTATCATTCATAAACCTTCCCTGTGGTCACGTGATGTCTCACAAAAAATTTGGGCCCGATCGGTTCAGTCGTTTTGACGTTTATTGGATACAAACAAACAAACAGACAGACAAACACCAAGACAAGCCAAATTTATAAATAGATTTATTACTTTTAGATAATGTAAACATATGTGGAAACATCTAGATTGCGAGAAAATCGATAATTATCAATACAGGTGCGGGTTCAGGCTAACAGTAGTCAAGTGTTCCTTATGAAACATGTTGTATTATTCATTTTGTGTATTACAGTTTACTTTTGTATGAAGTTGTTGGCACATTGTATGCACATTGTACATTGTATACATTGACATCGTAAATTTTTCATAGATTGTAGACTGTAAGGAGTAAAAGAATGTCTTGCAATCTTTTTTCTCATTTAAACCTCTTGTTATTTATTACATTGATCTGTTCAATCAGTCGTTTAAAGTAGTATTTATTTTTGAGAGTCCAATTTTAATTAAATTCTATAGTATCTATGTAATGATTTTGATTAGTTGTATAATTAATTACATAATCATTCACATTGTTGATCAGATTATGAGTCCTTTAGTTGCTACAATTACAAATATTGTTATACATTATACATACATACATAATAGATTTGTACGAACAGGGTACCCCTATCTAAATACAGTCTAGTAATCATATGTGTTTAGTCTAAAATAATTATCATCTTGTACAATGTATAATTTTTGGTATTGTCAATTACAGCTACATGATTGGTACATTCAGATTTGTACTTAATCTAAAAATATATTTTTACGATCCAAAGTTTAAACAGATGATTCACCTCTTGCTTTCAGTTTTGAATATATAACTTTATTTTATTTTATTTTATTTATCATGAATATTTTATTAAATATAATTCAAGGACTCGGAAAAGAATTAAAAAAATACTAGAAAAATCCATAGTTCAAAATATACTGTATTAAACAGTATTAAAGGGACTGTAAAGGAAAAATGAAAGGGGGTATAGTATGAAACCTGATAATCTCAGGCGTTGAACGATACATGTAAGACATCTATCTGATATTCCTGTCTCGAGAAATTGATATAAAACTGTGTCAAATTTATATTTAATCCGTATAGTCTGTATTACGTCACCAGAACTGGTCACGTGATTTCTGTCTGTATCACGTGACAGCAATACTGCACTGTCAATGGCTGAAGTTCTGATGACGTAATACGCATATGTAAAAATATTATCAATTATATTTATTCAAAATGCAAAATCTAAAATAAAAAATTATGATAGGAGAAAACCTGAGATTCTCAGGCTCCTGTTGGATGTAATCGTTTTCAGATTGGTTTTGTATTTGTTGAATATGATCTGCTTAATACTACAACTTTTATACAAAATTGCATATATGTGAATTTTCGTATAAATTTGACACAATTTTATATCAATTTCTCGAGACAGGAACATCAGATAGATGTCTAATATGTATCATTCAACGCCTGAGATTCTCAGGTTTCATCCTATACCCCTTTAATTTTTCCTTTACAGCCCCTTTAAACACTACGAAAAATTGATGAAGTTTTGCTTCTATGTTGAATCATTTTTGTTACATATGAATTTATCGTTAAATATAATTCAAGATCTAAGAGTTACTAAAGTTTACCAAGCGTGATTATACCCTGAAATAAGCCAAAACATGAAATGCAATATATTGTTTTTGTACTATTTAATCATAGAGAATAGAATATATAGAGAGGAATTTAATGGAAAAAAGTGTAAAACGGCCATTTTGTTGTACTGTTTCCATACTGCAGGTGTACTTCACATATTTATGCTTTATAACCTGTTGGGCCCTGGAATATCATTTTATAGAAAATCTAAAATTATTAAAAGAAAACCAAATTATGAAATAGGCTGGCTTCATAATTGACCAATGATCATTTCACTTAGACTCTATGCCTTCCATTTTACAAACGATGATTTTCCGTTATAACTATAAATCAAATGATGTTTTTATTCACCTAATTCATTATAAAGTTTATTTAACAGTTTAAAAAATTCGAAATTGAAATGGATAGTATAGGCAACATACTGTATTAATGTACTCTACTGCATATAATTTGTGAACATTTACATGATTTGTACACTTTGATGTCCCTTTCAGGCTGAAAGGGACTGAAAAAATTCATACCGAGAGATTCTTTTAATTCCTCTCTAATTCTATTCTCTATGCTTCAACCTCAACAGAGTTGATTTTAGACAACCTAAAGAACTTTGCACTTTCGTAACTGCTCCCTTTTAAAAAAAATTTTAAAATTTCTTATTTTTTAAAAAAATATACATTTTTAAAACTTGTTTATACATTTATAAATGCATTATTCAGGGATCCTTTGGCAGATAAGTGTTGTTTTAAATTATATACCCAACACAAAAATTTACAAAAAAATTAAATTATAAAACATTTTTTATCCAAGAGTGGCAAAAACAAACATGTTCGGTCGCAAAAAAAAAATTAAATCTTTTCTTTTCATAAGTAACTCTTCACATATATCTAGACTACAATGAAAAATTCCAACTATTAGACTAGGCCGCCTTTGAAGTGTCACAACTCACCTATACTTTCTAATTGTAGTCCCAGACATGAAAATTTAAGAACAAAGCAGTTTTTTGTCAGCTTTAGTTTTAAAGAAGTAATTGAAAAAAATCATCAACTTTTGCGCAAGTGTTTATAGCCCTTGAATCACCGTGTCTTTTTTTATAGAATACGTTAAAAACATAAAGATTTCCAACAAAAATTTAGTTAACCATAGTTTAACGTGAACTAAAACAAAACTAGCTTTAAGTTAACGTGAGTAAAATGATAATCTATAAATCTGAACAAATGTTTTCTATATATAACAGAATGTATATAGCTTAGTAGAGTGATAACCTAGATACATACAGCTAGGGAGTACCCACACAAGATGACAGGATGTGACTTTAATGGCGACCTTAAAACGCTTTATATTCAACAATTGATTTGAAATTGGGTTTTCTGCTTGAAAAAAAATCTTTTAATGTAATAATAGTTGATTTCAACTAACAATTTTACAGTATTCGAAAGTATAATTGTAAGACTAAATAAATTCCGTACAGTCGTAAGTCTCATCATTTGTGGGTTCCAATAAACATAGGAAGTGACGAAGACGACATCATCATTAGCGCTGTATTCGTCATAACTCATAGTACTATTGTTAGCTAGTCAACTAGCCTTTTTCACGAAATTATTTTTTATAATAGATATATAACATGGTTGAGAAGTGAGCAGTAAGAAGTATGGGAAAGTTTGAAACGAAGCAGCAAATATTGGGACTTTTTGCGGGAGCTGCTGGAGTAGCAGCTTTGCTTATTCTACTCTTAACTGTTGAGGTTAGTTGAATACTTTTAATTAAATCAGTTAAAATTAATACTTTTCAAATTTAACTGTCATAAAATGCATCTTGCTTTATATTTAGGATGCTGAAACACTTGTGAAACAAATTATGATCATAAAGATTTTATGATTTTTAAGTTCCTCTTAAATTTTCATGTATTTTAGATAAAATTAAAATTTAGAATTTTATTTTTAAATTAGGTCATAAATAATTCTGGTTCTTAGAGTTATATTTTCTTTATCTTCATAATTCTGTACATTTTTTTATTTATAGTTTATTTTTTTGATATTTTCGTTCTTCAGAGTCATTCTTTTAGACATTTGTAGGCTTGTAAAAAATTATTGTTATAAATTACATTTTTATAGTGTTTTTTTCAGTCTCATATTGGTTGAAAATACTTAAATAACGAATTAAATTTAATTAACTTAATTATGGTAAATCTCAAATTAAATTGTATTTTTAGGCCCACAAGCGTGGGGCAAAAAATGAACCGAAACCTCTCGGTCTTGAAGGAAAAAATATTGTAAAACGAGTTTCTGACTATGTTCGGTAAGATTTCATTCTATTAAAGGGATCGTCGGTATAATTTCAAGTTCCCTCCATTTTAAATAAAGCGGCCTGCCCGAATCACAAAGGTACCCATTAAACTTTTATCCTGGAAGATATCGTCGATTTTCTTGCTTCAGAAGTGTTTAATTCTGATAATTTTCTCCAATTGTATCTGCAGAAAAATGCGCAAGTCCCCTAACCCTATGTGGGGTCTGAGGGGACGCCCCCCCCAAAAAAAAGGCCTTAGAGAATAGCCCAATTTTTCAAGGCCTGCCTATTGAAAAAAAATTAGACCGATAACTTTAATAGTTTGGGTACGAGGGAGAGTTGAAAAGAATGCAAAAAAAAATGGTCAGAAAAATGAAAAGAATTATTTTTGTTTTGTTTTAAACAAATATCAAAAATTAAGTTTTTAAACCTGTAGTTTTAGTCACAAAAAAAGTTATGGGATATTTAAGTTTATTTTTTTCACAGACCGAGATTTTTACCGCCCTGTTCTCTGCCCGGTATGCATTAAAAAATCCTTTAAATATCTATCCATTGAAAGTCACAAAATTTCACGGTGATAGCGTCAAAACAAAAGTGCTAGGACAAACAAAGCCTGTTTAGGGTTAATGATTATCAAATTCATTCTATGTCATACCTGAGTTAAAGCTTGTAAGGGTATCTTTCTTAATAGGTAATGGAGTGTCACTCAAAATTTAAATAACGGTTTAAACCGTTATTTAAAACCTTTTTTATCAATTTTTAAAAAACTAGAAATTGAGTCTTTGTAACAATCTCTGATTTTCTAATACCTATATTTTTTCCACCTGATGGTGTAAACCTTTGATATTTCATAGTTTGAAGTATCTAAGGTCTACGGCATTGGATTACAAAGATATAGAGATTAGAAAATCATAGTTTGTGACAAAGACTCAATTCCATATAAACAGATATTTAAGATATAAAGATTAATAACGAATGATGAATTCAATTATTATATTATTATTATTTAGATCTTTAGCTAGTACAGAACCACAAGAGAAAACCAGAGTAAAAAGAAGTCTAGATGAATTTAATAAAACTGCTGAGGTTACAAATTTAGAAATTAAACAGGACTTAAGTTTTGCCACAAACTATAATTTCTAATCCCCATATCTTTTAACCTGATGGTGTATTTCAAACTTAGACTATTTGATATGACAAAATTTATAGTTTGAAATATCAAAGGTCTACTACATATGGTTGCAAAGATATTGGGAGGAAAAAATTAGAGATTGAGGCAAAAACTCATTTCCTGCACCATTTTACATTTAACAGAGCGATCTTTTTAGTTTGGAACCTATCATAAAACAAACTAACCAAAAAATTCGTTTTGGATTAGCTCTTAATTCCCAGACAAAAAAAATTACATGCAGTGCAGATATACTTATATATTATGTACTGAGAATAACGAATATCGTCTTTGTTCTTTCTCTTTTGAAAACGAATTCCGCTCTTTTATAAATTATATCTGCAATACATCCCTCTCCTGCAGGAGTAAGACCTATTAAAATGTGCCATAAGGAAACGAATGTTAGACCTATAAGTTATGCTGCTAAATAGTTTTATGACCATGCATGATCCATGATTCAAGCTCTTGCTAAAAACACACAAGATTGCTTAAATGGATTCAAAATTTCGTCTTCCTAATCCAGTATTGTATGGGTATCACTGTACATGATTCTAGGATATTGAAAGAAGAAAAGAAGAAGATATTGAAGAAGCCTTGATACAAGCAGACAAGGAGGGGCGTACTGTCAGTCATCTAGGAATTAAAAATATCCAGAATAAATATTTATTAAATCATTAGATCATGCCATTATGCCATATATGCTATAAAATGAGGCTTACTTGAAATTACGTCTTTAGCTCCTTAAAGAATATATTTTGGATGTTAAGCATGAATATTCAAGGTGAAAAGGTGAAGGAGCTCGGTCCCTCGAGTTCTCTAGTTCTTCAGGTTCTAGAGCTCTACTGTGTATCAGAGAAGTACTTTAGTACGCAGTTTCTAAACTGCACGAATCCACCAGACTTGAATACTAAACAGATAAATATTTCTCAACACCAACCACTCATACACAACGAGAATATAACACAACTCAATTACAAGGTTAGTATAAACCCAATCATAAGACTTAACAAGTAGGGTTGTTAAATTTTCGATTTATAAAAACTTTTAATAAAACTTTTAACATTGCCAAACTGGTTTCTTTTAAAAATTTTTTTAATTTTGTAATCTTTTTATCCTCGTTAAAGAATGTTCGTTTTACACGTTCGGTTGACATTAATTTTTTTGACAAATATTTCTTCTTGTAGGGTCAAAATTTGGCATAGAAGTAAAAAAAGCAAATGTTTAAAATAATCAATTTTGAAATTTGTCAAATTTTATACAATTTTTAAAACCTTTCAAACGTTAAAAAATCCTCAAAAATTAACCAACTTTTGCATATCACTATTTTGAAGTAAGTAAATATTCAATTTCGAATAAGTTTTTGTCCAATATTGAAATATCTACGATCTACATATGCATGCTTTGGACGTGGTCTAAACGATTCTAATATTCAAGTATACAAATTATCCTAATTAATACTTGACTAATCTTGAAAGTCGAATTTTGTTTTTCTGCAACAAAATCCTGACAAACAGATAGCTCTCTGTTTTTAAACAAAGTGATTCTATCAAAACATACAAATGTATCAAAGGGTATATAAAACAAAACTAGGCTTTTAGGACGGTTCGCGTCCCTATCTTTAAAAAAATTTAAGCGGTTAAATGTTGCTTTTCAATAGAGCATTTTTTCTCAAAATTTTGCAAATTTGTTAGTAATCATTTGTAGATTTGACGTTTATTGAATACAACAAACAAACAAAGAAGCCAAATCAAAATATAAAAGGTGTAGATACATTATATAGTATTTGTACACAATCAAAATTCACCAAAATATTATTTCTCAAAAATTCTCTGTTGTTGATTTAAAATTAGCTAAATGAATTACAGTACAGGATTACCACAAGCTGAGTATTTGTTCTAACTCTGAGCACAAAATGGTGCAAGTGATTATTGTATCTACTCTAGTACAGGCTTACCACAAGTTGGTTGTTTGTTTTGATTCTGAAAACACTCTGTTGGTGATTACTGTAACTGCTCTTGTACAGGATTACCTCAAGCTGGCTACTTGTTTAAACTCTGAGCACACCCTGGAGTGATTTTTGTTTACTCTTGTACAGGATTACCACACACTGGTTGCTTGGTCTAACTTTGAACACACCTTGGTGGTGATTATTGTAACTACTCTTGTACAGGATTACCACACGCTGGTTGCTTGTTCTATCTCTGAACACACCTTGGTGGTGATTATTGTAACTACTCTTGTACAGGATTACCACACGCTGGTTGCTTGTTCTAACTCTGAACACACCCTGGTGGTGATTATTGTAACTACTCTTGTAAACCTGTTCCTGCTCCTTGTTGTGGTGGCTGCCGCCAGGTTGAGCTCTCACTGTAAGAAAGACATCGCTCAGGTAAGCTCAAGAATGTCGTCCTCCTATTCCACAGGTTTCTGTGTATTTAACTAATTTGTCTGCCTAATAAATGTAGACTTCTGTTTTGGTTTATTTCAAATTAAAAATCCATATAACTTTCCATCTTATTGTTGGCAAGCTTTTAACAGCAGTTTGGTCAACTTAAAAGTTTTAGCGTGATAAAAAAAAATTTTTTTCTTCTTTTCCTAAACCAATATTTTCAACAAAGAAATTGAATCTTTGTCACAAACTGTGATTTTCCAAGTCCTGTCTTTGCGATGTCGCAGACCTTATAGTTATTTCAAACTAAAGAGTTTTGTTAAGTCAAGTAGTTTAAGTATGAAATTTCAAAAATTTACAGAATCAGGTTGCAAAGATAACGGGAAAAGAAAATTTGAGTCTGTAGCAAAGACTCGATTGCTTTGCTCAGTAATTATTGGGAAATGCTTCCAAACTAGATTGAATCAAATACAGAGTTTAATTGTAGAGCTTTTTATCTCAAATAAAGATTAATTACTGTTTTTAGGACAAGGTTTGGTTGTGCGAGGAAGACGACATTTCAAGTCTCAGAGAAGAACCAGTTCATCCAGTAAGGGGCAGGATAGTCATAAACTCATAATGAACCAATCAGAAAGCAAGATGTATTCATCTTGACTCCTATTGGTTCTGTATATAGTACAGGGAGTTAAATTAACTCTAGAGACAAAATTAATTAGTTTAATTCAGTTTGTTGCAACTTTCTAGAAAAGTTTTGAATAACTAACTTTAGAAAAGAAAACTTTATCACTCTATGTTTTAATGTAATTATGTGTTTCTAAATATTATTTATCATAATACAGGGCTTACAGAAAGAATGAAATTTCAGAGACAATTGTTAAGATACATCTTACATCTTCATTTCGTGTTTTTTAACATCTGTACACTAAATACATAGATTAATATCAATACAGATAGAAAATTAGTTGTCGTCTTTTCAAGATTTAGGGGTTTTCGTTCCCAATAACCCTGAGACAGAAGCCCAAAGGAGTTACGCGCATGTTATCTCTCTGTCATGCGTGTTGCTCCTTTGGGCTTCTACCTTAGGGGTTTTGTAAACGAAAACCCCCTAAATATTGAAAAGACGACATCTAGTGTTTTATTTTATTGTTATTAATCTATGACTAAATATATAGATATTTCTTCCTTATCATAATTTTTAAAGAAACATATTCAATGCAGACACGATCTAATTTTATCTTCTGATTTTTTGTTAAAAAGTCTCATTCTTTGAGTTTCTACAGTAGTTTTTATATTTCTAAAAGAAATTAAGTAACTTACTTTAACTGTTATGTTAAAAAATAAAAAATAAATATTAATCAAAATTGAAATTTTTGAATATAAATTGATTTTCGTTGTTGTTTGGTTGGAATCACCCATGGAGGCTTAGTTTAAATGAACTTTAGTAAATAAATGTTATTCGCTTTATTATTCAAATATTCTAAGAACCTACTTATAGAAATTGAATCACTCTCTACCTTGATGGCACAGCAGGTTTTTTTTTGACCTGAAGAAGTAGTCATCGTCTTAGGTTAAACGTGCTTCGAGGTGGATAGAAACCGTCTGAGCAGATCCTGTGCCAAATAATAGAATAACCTGACACATCTCCAAGAGGAACTTGTGTCATCTCCAAGAGGAACTTGTGTCATCTCAAAGAGGAACCTGTGTCATCTCAAAGAGGAACCTGTTTCATCTCCAAGAGGAACCTGTTTCATCTCCAGGAGGAACCTATGTTATCTCTAAGAGGAATTAATCTCCAAGAGGAACCTGTTTCATCTCCAAAAGGAACCTGTTTCATCTCCAAGTGAAACCTGTGTCATCTCCAAGAGGAACTTGTGTCATCTCAAAGAGGAACCTGTGTCATCTCAAAGAGGAACCTGTTTCATCTCCAGGAGGAACCTATGTTATCTCAACCTGTGTCATCTCAAAGAGGAACCTGTTTCATCTCCAGGAGGAACCTATGTTATCTCTAAGAGGAATTAATCTCCAAGAGGAACCTGTTTCATCTCCAATAGGAACCTGTTTCATCTCCAAGTGAAACCTGTGTCATCTCCAAGAGGAACTTGTGTCATTTCAAAGAGGAACCTGTGTCATCTCAAAGAGGAACCTGTTTCATCTCCGAAAGGAACCTGTGTCACCTCTAAGAGGAACCTCTGTCATCTCCAAGAGGAACCTGTTTCATCTCCAGGAGGAACCTATGTTATCTCTAAGAGGAGTTCATCTCCAAGAGGAACCTGTGTCATCTCCAAGAGGAACCTGTTTCATCTCCAAGAGGAACCTATTTCATCTTCAAGAGGAACCTGTTTCATATCTAAGAGGAACCTGTGTCATATCCAAGAGGAACCTGTGTCTTCTCCAAAGAAACCAAGGTTTCATCTCCAAAAGAAACCTGTTTCATCTCCAAGAAGAACCTGTTTCATATCTAAGAGGAACCAGTGGTATTACCAAGAGGAACCTGTGTCATTTCCAATAAGAAACATCCAGATAGACAGGTATACGGGTAGATAGGTAGATTTGTAGACAGGTAGACAGGTTTATAGATAGACCGGTAACCAGGTAGACAGGTAAACATGTAGACAGGTAAACATGAATGGTAAACAGGTAGAATACTGTAGGCAGGTAACAGATAGACAGGTAGACTGGTGGACAAACAAATATTGCATATTGCTCTTGTGAAAAGTATGAAGAAGTATCATGGCTAGCTACAGGATTTTGAAATAAATTGTGCTCTACTCAGTTTTAATTTAAATTCACAGATAAAGCTAAATGCAAAGAAGTCAGAACTTGTGAATCTTGGGATCAAGCATTATAATCTCCATCTTACGCATGCAGACCTACGGATTTATTCAATTCCTTTTCTATAACTCGTCTGGTCATTCTCTTGATGTGTATAACTTTAGCTGGGGATCCAGCATATATCCTCAAATTAGAAAGTGTCCGCATTGAATATCCAGATGAAGGGTTTAAGATTAATGATATTCCAGAGATAAATTCCGACCTCTGTATAGTTAGTTACACAGCTAGATATTGATTTGAAACATTTCTGTCAGATTGGGTCTAAATTTTATCTGTCTTGAGTCCTTTTTTCCTCAACAGTGGACCGTGGACATTTATAGACATTATACAATGAACAGCAGATATCCACAGACATTGGACAACTAGAGACAGTGAACAGTAGACAATAATAGACAGTTAACAATAGACAATTATAGACACAGGTGACAATTATAGATGCAGTGGACAATTATAGGTAAATTATAGACACAATTGACAATAGACACAGTGGATAAATAAAGACACTGTGGACAATTTTAGATACAGTTGACAATTATAGACACAGTGGACAATCATAGATACAGTTGACAATTATAGACACCGTGGACAATTATAGACACAGTGGATAATTATAGACACAGTGGATAATTATAGACACAGTGGATAATTATAGACACAGTGGACAATCAAAGATACAGTGGACAATCAAAGACACAGTGGATAATTATAGACACAGTGGACAATCAAAGATACAGTGGACAATCACAGACACAGTGGATAATTATAGACACAGTGGACAATCAAAGATACAGTGGACAATCAAAGATACAGTGGACAATTATAGAAACAATATTAATCTAGCTGTTTGTTAAATGAAAAAAAAACATTTTAGAAGTAAGAGATGGAAACAAGTCACTTAATATTTGTTAAAAAATTTAAAATCTTTATCAATCAATATGTTAGGTTCTCAATACTCAAAAAAGAGAAGGATTAAAAAATTTCCTCTAACTTTAATATTCCAATCCTAATATGCTTCAAACCCTTGATATTTCAAACATTAAATACTTCATTTAAAAGAATTTATAGTTTTAATTATCAAAGGCCTACAAGATTAGGTTGCCAAGATTTAAGGATTATAAAATAAAAGTTGAGCTGAATTCTTTGGTCTACTTTCAACATTATCAAATTTAACGTGAAAAAATAATAACCATTGCTAATTTATCATTTATTAGAATAAAAGGAGTAAAGAAATTAATATAACATTAATAAATAAAAATAAAATCAAAAAACAAAAACGAAGATAGTTCCTGCTAGCTTGCTGGAAGAGTATTCCTCCCAGCTAGTTAGAAGATTATTCCTCCCAGCTTACTAGAAGATTATTCCTCCCAGCTAGTTAGAAGCATATTCCTCTCAGCTAGTTAGAAGATTATTCCTCCCAGCTAGCAAGAAGATCAGAAACTGATTGTATTCTATCCATCAAAGTTTCCTTCATTTCAGGTTCAACCTAAAAGCAAAATACCAATCAATATTATTATCGTGTTAAATCTTCCTTTTAACTTGAAATACCGATAAAAAAATTTATTTGTAATATTTTCAGACATACAACAATCCTTAGTTTATTTTCTTCTTAAAAAAAAGAGCGAAATGAAGGCAAGTTCCCTTTTAAATTCATTGATCTATTTAAGGGTGTACAGGCTCTAGTGTTGTTAATCGTTTAAAAAAAAATAATAAAAGTGTATTATGTTTAATTTTGATTTTAATGAACTCACCAATTCTTTGACCTAAATAAATAAAAAGTACAAAACTATTTGAAAATGATCGTTACGACACGTTCGCTTTTGCATCGTTTTTGGGCCGTTTTTGGTTCGCTTTTGCATCGTTTTAGGGTCGTATTTGCATTGTTTTTGGGTCGTTTTTGCATTGTTTTTACATCGTTTTGGGGTCGTTTTTGGGTCGTTTTTTGCATATAACTTCTACTAGGGCTAAAATTTGACATAGTATAGTGTAAGAAAAATAATATTTAGAAAACACAATTTAAATACATTTGTTGTAATTACACGATGCTAAATGTTGACTCTGAAAGAAAATATGAACAATAAATTAACCAAAAAAAGAAGAACCTGAGGCCAAATTTAAGCCACGGCTCAAGTATGTTTGGTTAAACGTTAAATTGTTTTAAATTTTTCAAAATTTAAGCCGGCTTTTAATTAAAACCGGTTTTGGGGGGATTTGAGACGCAGCATAAATTCATTAAATTCGGACACCATAGGTCCATCACCATGTCCAGCATATAATGTGTATTGTGTAATACAATGTACTAAATATACTACAATATTGTATTAAAGAGTTTAAAGAAACACTAACTTAATTTAATACAATGAACTAACTCAGAAAGTTTTCTTTTATTCATCCCGAGGAAAAAATTAGGTTTAATAGGAAGCAAAAAATACTCAGTTGGACACTAAAATGAAAAGGCAAAAATTTTTTCAACTGAAAGTTTAAAATAATTAGTTTGGCGGAAAAAAAAGAACAACAAAAGAGAAATGATTTGTGCGATTAAAAACAAAAGGTTTCATTTTGATTAAAATAGAACATTTTTTAGTCGGTTTAAATGAAAATCAAAAGATTTACAATTTTTTATTCCACCATTTTTTGTATTCTGTTTTTTTTTGTTTTGAATATCATTGCAAATACTTTCTTTATTGATTGATTATCATACCTGAAGAATTGAAGAGGCCAGGGTGAGAGTTTGTAAGCCTTCTTCAGCTTTCTCTTTAGCTTTACTCTTACTTATCATCCCTGCTTCAGCTTGACCAGCAGCTAGGCAATATAATTATATATTTCTCTTTAGGTTTATCCTTACTTATCATCCCTGCTTCAGCTTGACCAGCAGCTTGACAGTATAATTATATATTTCTCTTTAGCTTTACCCTTACTTATCATCCCAGCTTCAGCTTTACCAGCAGCTTGACAATATAGTTATATATTTCTCTTTAGCTTTACCCTTACTTATCATTCTTGCCTCAGCTTGACCAGCAGCTTGTAAATATAATTATATATTTCTCTTTAGCTTTACTCTTACTTATCATCCCTTCTTCAGCTTGACCAGCAGCTTGACAATATAGTTATATATTTCTCTTTAGCTTTACCCTTACTTATCATCCCTGCTTCTGCTTGACCAGCAGCTTGACAATATAGTTATATATTTCTATTTAGCTTTACCCTTACTTATCATTCTTGCCTCAGTTTTTGTCCGGATTGACATTGATAGGAAAGTTGTATTAAACTGATTAGTTCTTATCCCTCGTATGACCAACAAGAGGGATTGAGTTTTACCTGGATTGATACGGGTTTAAAATGATTTATTAGAGTATAGGGCATTAACTACAAAAGTGGTAGCAGCGGCGAGAATAAGGAACCCTAGTAAAATGCCACTCCAAGGAAGAAAAGTACAATGATTACTTGGTTTAACTGATAGTAGGAGAAACTGTGTCAAGAAGAAACAGTAACAGTGCAGCAACAAGGAGTGCTACCAGAACGAACAGAGTACAAGAATGTAACGTGTACCAGAGTGTAACAGTGAACAATTTTAGATTATAACCTAGAATAACTAGAAAAGAATCAGATATCAGAAGACCAGACATGAATGAAACCGTAAGAGAGAGAGTGGAAACCTTCAACACAAAGAATTGGAAGCCCTGAGGAAGAGAGTGGAACAAATGGAGTTGAGAGGTCAGAAAAAAGATGAAAATTTGAAAACATTGGAGAATCTACAGGGGGCTAGTGGGAACTGGGAAAGCAACCGTGGATAGGTACGATGAAATATGTGACGTTGAAGCTGTTATAGAAGAAAGAATACAGGATTTCATTGAGAGTGCTCCCAAATATAATGGAAATTCAGAAATAATGTTCGAATAGTGCTGGAAATTCCTCTGCTTAATAGTAAATAAAGATGTAAAAAAGATTCTAGTTTCAATGCATCACATGATCAGCTAGTAGAGAGATTGTGCAGTTTTACCAAACATGAGTATCATTAGAGAGATATAAAACAGGAGAGTGTTTTGCAGAAACGATGAAAAGATTCAAATAAGAAGAATATGATGAAGGCTGGAAACAGGAATACCTAGAGACAGGAAACAGGAAAATGGTGAAGATATCAGAGAATATCAGACTGACAAGATGAAGTTATGTTGGAAACAGGTATACCTAGATAGGAAACAGGAAAGTGGCAAAGATACTGCAGAGAGGCTGAGGTTATGCCAGAAAAAAAAAATAGGAATACCTATCCAGGAGCCAGGAACATGATGAAGATACCAGAGACAATTATACTGACAAGCTGAGTTTATGGATACAAGCATACGCTCCAGATAATAGGAGCCTGGTAGAATTAAAGAATGAGATGCTCATGGAACTGTATGAAGAAGAGTTGATGGAGATTAAAACAAGGGTAAGGCAGTACAAGACCGCCAACTATCCTAGGATAGAAATGAGTTAAAAACTACATGTACAGATAGTTTTGATACAGTAGAAAACAGCAAGAGAGCTGATAAGATATGGGAAACAGGAAATACAAACAGGGAACCATTTTCCTGCAATAGTTCAGCAAAAGAAGAACAGATATAACGTGATTGTGGAAATGAGAGGCAAGATTCCAGATGGAGGGTTTGGACAATATTGGAAAATCAGGAAACCCTGGAATTAATTGATGTTAATGACGTGAAAAAGAATTATACTGAATTTAAAAAAAAATTTCCAGGAAACCGGAAGCATGCCCGCAAACTAGGAAAGAAAGTTATGTCGGGTTGGAAAAAGATAATCTTAAACCATGTGAATGAGATGGATGATAAAGAAAAAGTCATGACGGATTACAGAGAAAAGATTGAGTATATCTGGAATAAAATGAAGAAGATAAAGCTATGGTTGAAAAGGAAAAAGGACCAAGTCTACTTAAATTGGTTGGATATAGTGGAAACCATGTTGAGTGATGAAGAGAAAGTTCTGGTGGAGAGAACAGAAGATGTGGTTTATATAGATAGGCTGTTGAGTAATGAAGATAAAGCTAGGATTGAAGTCTCACTGAGTAATGAAGAGTTTTTAGCATTACTGGAAGTGAAACACAGTTAGTCAAATGGGTTGAACCATGCCGTAAATTTTAGCACGGAAAGTGTTAACAGGAAGTGCCAAAGTCCTGTTCAGAACAGGAAGTGAATCATATACTGGAATTTGGAGAGAGAAAACCAGAAGACAAGATCTTTGGAAAACCAAGAAGAGAAAGAATCAGTTCAAGAACTGGTACTTTAAGAAAATACTACACTTTAATGAAGTTTACAAGATCATGGCATGTTGATTTTAATAGGGGTAACAAATTACGTTATCTTTTTGATTCATTTTAAATGAAAAAACTACCTATGAGCAAACAAAAAACTAACATGAAGTAGTTGAACTGGATGGAATTAGTTGAACTTTTCTTGGACTTTTACCGGCGCTCAAGGGAAGTGTGTTAGCTTAGTCTATCTAGTTAAACCACTTCACGATATTGATTAAATTTTAAAATAAAGTGGGATGTAAAAACATACCAAGTGCCACTATCGCCATCTGCAGTTCAAGCAATAGCTGACCCCGCCATCTTGAATATCCGGGTTCTATTAGATCTGCTATATTCAACAGTTCACGGCAAAACCTTTCCTATATATAATATTACAGTACTGGTTCTTTTAGATCTGCACGTTACAGTTCACGTTTCCTTGATAAAACACTAGTTCTAAGTAAAGTTAAGTATAGCAGATCCAAAAATACGTCTAATGTATCTGCTTTACTTAGCAGAGAATAGTATTGTAAATTCTGAACTAGAATCAGAAGTTTCATATTAGTTTTAATATCTGATGTAGTTCATTAGTAATGTTTATTGACATCTGAATTTCTGTAAATTACTTAATCAGAGTTAATAAAAGTTTTAATTTAAAAAGACTTGAGTTCAAGTTGAGTTTAATGGATTCCACGTTCAGCTCACTATAGTTTAGGAATTATAATCTTAGTACCATGCGTTTATAATAATCGAGATCATGATATTTCTGTATGTTTATTTGATTTATAAAAACGAACTTTTATACTTTCAAATTATCTTTAATTTGTGAACAGTTTTGACTGACCTCGTAGGTATACGGAGTGAGTAAGGGTGGGTACTGAGTATAGAGGACCCCCCCCCCGTTCCAAAAAGGGTATATTCCCTGGAATGCTAAAAAAGTTTGACCTCCCTGCACCCCTGGAAAAATTCCGACATACATTCTGTACATTTTTTAACCTGCATAATTTAAGTTCATGATTACAGTTTCCATTATTACCTTAATCTGCAGTAGCTCCATGCTGAGGTCTGAGAGCATGTAGGGTTTCCGGTTCCCCAGGATAGAAACAATAGTGTACTTAACCTAAACGAATCAATGGATTAAAAGTACATTTTGAAAATGGTTCAATTAAACCTTTTCTAAAACTTGCATTTTAAACAAATGTTTGAAAAGTCGTAAATTTTACATTACTTGTTTAACACAGGTGGAAACCTTGAAATAAACCTTAACAATTATGCTAGTAAGAGGCGTTCTTAGATGGGGGCTATGGGGGCTGCGCACCCCCCCCCCCCCCCCCCCCCCCCCCCCCCATACCACCACCACTACCTGGATCAGTAAAATCTACGGTTTTCAGTGAGTCCTTAACACCTTTTCAGAACAAAATTTAATTGGTCCGAAAAAATGGAAACCCTCTTTTTTGGCATTAGATTCACAAAATTGGTAAAACCCTATATCAAATATTCCTAAATGTCCTTTGGCGCAATTAATTCTTAGAATACCTACCTCGACCACGTGGTGATTGTTTGGACCAAGAACCGGTTCTTGAGCGTGAAGGAATTTAAGAAGAGCTTCACAGCTTCCTTTGTTTACTTGAGACAGTTCATTGCTAACACTTGCATTGCCTAACCAAAGGAAGTAAGTTCATCATGTCACATGTCAGAATTTTTAGTCCTTATGTCACTCTTTACAACCCATTGTTTGAATTATGTTAGATCAAATAGTTTAATTTTGTAATTTTACAAATAGACATTAGCGAATTTGACAAAACCTCAGTTCTATGGATATCTAATCTACAGTATTTAATTTTATTGATCAAAATTTTTGGTTTAAAAAAAAAATCTCTTCCAAGTTTTGTTTAGAATTGTTCAAATTTGTTTTGTTTCTACGTGGCTGAAATAAGAAAAGCATTTAATTATTTTAAAACTCTCTAAAGGCTTACTAACCTGACTTGATCTGACTTGCTTTCTGAATGTTAGTGCACTTACTGCATTTCCAAAGAGACTAAACAACAATAGAAAGAATTTATTAAACAAAATTAAAATTTACTTGAAGAAAAATAAATGTTTTATTTTTTATTTTTTACAATCATATTTAATAAGTATTTTGTGAACAAATTTTCCTCCTTTTCTTCAACCCCAATATTTTTCAACACTCCCCTCCCCTCTTTATGATTATTTTGATTGATTTTTATTCTAATTATTCTATTTAGAAATAAGTTTTTTATAACCTCTAAATTTGACAAAAAGAACACATACTATAAACATATAAATCTAATTTTCCCTCCGATGCTTCAATATTATTTATAAATTCTCGATAACATGAATCCTATAAAATATTTTATAAAATAAAAATAAAATTCTGAATATGCGCACCTCTGGGTTTAAAGGATTGGTTGGAGTGATGTACTGAAGATCATTATTCTGAACGTTATCCCTGCAGAAAATATTTAATATATGACTTTACTCTCTTCCTGAATTGGCCCGAGATGAAATAATCTAAATTCTGGGAGCAGTGAGGAACAAATGAAAATGTGCAAAATAGGTTTTATCTGGGATTACGTTACACTAGAATGTTAAAAATGAAACAAAAACTGGCAAAAATATCACATTTTTGATTTTAGGACCAATTCATAGAAAGAACTGAACACTTTTTATTTAAAGTAAATTCTAAAAACAATTTATGGAATCGATGCTTTTAATGTTTCGAAGAAATGTTTCGAAGGATTTTTTGATGGATATTTTTGAGCTTACTGTCCCATTGGAAACAAATATCAAAAATGCCAACGCTCAAAAGATGAACAAGTATGAACATTTTATCACAGATATAACAACTAGGGATGTGTCTGTTCATCCTTTTGAAATCGGCTCAAGAGGATATATCTCACCATCAGATAAGGCGATTTTAAAGAAACTGCATAAGTTCTGCAAACCCAGTGTTAGTTTCAAAGCAATGTGTGAAAATCTATCAAGCCTTGCAGTACTGTCATCATACCACATTTTTAGAAAACGAAAAACACTAGACTGGGACCAAGAAACCCCTTTTCTGAAAACCACCTCTGAATAGCTAAACTATACTCATGCTAAAAGTCTTGTATTGCACCTGTTTTTTGGCAAACCCTATCAATTATAAAATGCGATATTCAGAGAAAGGAGTATTAGTTTGTAAACTTTTATATTGTTTAATGTAATTTTGCTTTAGACAAATATAAATGATAAATATATATGTAATTTGCAATGTATATGTTTTTAAAAATGTTCATAATTTCGAGATCAAGTATTAATCTCCATATTATACAAATCTACGGATTAATTTAATTCCCAAGCTTCGATATTCTGTGATGGTCATACCCTGCAGGGATAGATTTAGTTAAAGGATCAAGCATCGGTCCTCAAAATTCAAAAGTGCTCACATTGGACATTGAGATCAAGCGTTCAAAGCTTAACAATATCCACACAAAAATTCCAATTTCACAACATGCTTTTGAAAATTTGAAAAATTTTCGTGTTTCTATTTTACACTTTTTTGTTTGATTATGTATTCTAAATATAAAAGTACGTTATGTTTTACATGTTTTGAAATTCAGAAATCAAAATATGTTTGATAATATGTCGTTACAGATGGAATACTCTTCAATGTAGATTATTTTCCGTGACTCCATTAAATACTTTACAATGAATAAAAATGAGAATACAAATCTAAAACCTGAATCCCAGACATCTTGAACATCTAATAGCAGATAGGTAGGAACCTAGCTCAGTTGGATCTCGACAACGACGGCAACTGCACCTGTATTCATAACGTATTGTGCGAACATAAAACAAGATATTTTTTATTTTTGAAAACTTTAATTTAACACCAACAGAGTCTGAAACTTAAGACAGAGTATCGGAAACCTGGTTTCAAGAATGGGGTCAGGCAGTTTAGTCGATACCAATGATTTTGTTAAGAAATATTATTTCAAGTGGGTTCTTTGCATTCTCTTTCGTTTTCTGATTTCTTAAATTTAAATATACGCAAACGCGTTGTCCCCAAAAAAGAAACTTGGAAGATTCTTTCAACGATACGCTCTTAAGTTTCAGACTTAGACTTTTCAAATATGTTTTAAAAAATGTATGCACCTATTAAATATGTTTTAACGTGTTTGCACTTTTTTAGGATTATCAATTAATCAACCCCAATACTTAAATATTATCTCTAAATTAACAACGTTTTTCGAAGATTTGATCAACTAGAGCTAGGCAAATTTTTGTATTCCAATATTTGCATTTCTAAAGATCAGTTTCAATGATTTTAGTTATTTTTCCATCTCAATCAAAAGCTCTCAGTTTTGGCAAGTGATTTCGATTCTGCAAAAACTTGAACTCGATCGCATTAGAGAAGTATCCAAACAATTCAGATAAATAAGGTTGAAACCGGCGTTAGGCAGTTCAAGTTCATAAAATTCCGTCCCAGATTCTATTCTACTTACCAAAAGCATTTACTCATGTTAAGGTGTTCTCTTCTTTGCAAGGTTGGCCAAAGTGTGTTCGTATATGTGGCGCTGATAATACTGCCCCTAAACAATGTATGATATTAGCTGGCGCTGATAATACTGCCTCTGAACAATTTAATAATATTATAGGTGGCGCTGATATTACTCCTTCAGAACAATCTATTAATTTAGGGGGCGCTGATAAAACTGCCCTGAACATTTTATTAATAAAGTTTGGGCTGATAATACTGCCTTGAACATTTTATTGATATAGACAGGGCTGATAATACTGCCCTGGACATTTTATTAATATAGGTGGCGCTAATAATGCTGACCCTGAACAATCTATTAATACAGGTGGCGCTAATATTACTGTCCCTAAAATTGTTATCAATATAGGAGGTGCTGATAATACTGCCCCTGAACATTATATCAATATAGGTGGCGCATAGTTAAGTTGTTTGTTTAATGTTTGGAGGCCTGTTCTTTTTACTTACTTCTCTATTTTCCTAGTAGTGTAGATATTGATGGAGTTATCTGGAGAGAAAGTGTGCCTTGTATTTGGTGTACAATCATGAGATATTATACAAGCAGTCCGGTACATGGCTCGAAGATTCTGTCCATTCTTAAAAATAAAGAAATTTAGAAGTCATGATACAGCCAAAAAAAAAATATTTCAAAATCGATTTAAATTTACGTCACGGCCAAAACAAAAGTAAAATTAGATTTTATATATACTTGTCTAATTTCAAAGCAATTTGTATCCAGTTTTCCTGAGGCCTCCAAGATCTCTAAATCACTAAAAAAAGTTTTTTTTTAAATAAAGTATATCTTTTGTATATTTTTAAGTTACCTATATCGTTTGATGCCAAGATAATGGTGCATGAAGAAGACAACCTTTTCCTTGTTCACTTTATTATAAATAGGAGTTTTTATTCTCTCATCCAGATGGGAGTCAAACTTTACATAGTCTTCCCATACCTTAAAAATAGATGGGAGTCAAACTTTCTTCCCATATCTGAAGGATAGATGGGAGTCAAACTTTACATAGTCTTCCCATATCTTAAAAATAGATGGGATTCAAACTTTAAATATTCTTCCCATATCTTAAAGATAGATGGGAGTCAAACTTTAAATATTATTCCCATATCTTAAAGGTAGATGGAAGTCAAACTTTACATAGTCTTCCTATATCTTAAAGATAGATGGGAGTCAAACTTTACATAGTCTCCCCATATCTTAAAGATAGATGGGAGTCAAACTTTACATAGTCTTCCCATATCGTAAAAATAGATGGGAGTCAAACTTTACATAGTCTTCCCATATCTTAAAGGTAGATGGAAGTCAAACTTTACATAGTCTTCCCATATTTTAAAGATAGATGAGAGTCAAACTTTACATAGTCTTTCCATATTTTAGAGAAAAAATTTAAAGGAAATATTGTTAAAGAATATTTTGTAATGTTCGGCATCAAAGCAACAATGTTATTGACATTGTAAATTTGTACATTTTATAAAAACTGAATTTTTTACAAATAGAAATGCTAATTCGAGAAGCGTTTGAAAGTGAAAAGCCATTATTACTAACATTAGGTGAAAAAAATAATCAAAACAGCCAAGAGCTATTTTCCACCTAATTGCTTTATACTTGTACTGTTAATATAATCATCAATTTTGTGATTGTAAACTCTATCTGTATACAGATACATTTATGTTAGCAATAAACGTTATCTTATCTTATCTTATCTTATCTTAAATTTGAATTTGCATAATATTTCACAACATATGATGTTCTGTTGTTTTCTAAATAAATATCAGCAAAGAAAGTGTTTTAAACTTTCCCATCAGAGCTTTTCTTAATCTCCTTGTTACCTTTTTAGGTCCATCCTGTAGAGCTAAAGCTCTGATAACAGTTATGCAGGCATACATCATGTTCGTCTAAAATAATTTGAAAAAGTAAAATAAAAAAGTTTGATTCTGCAAAGGTTGGTTGAACTACAACAAATCTAAGAATCTTGGCACCTTTTCTTGCTGCACAGGGTGTTTAATTTCTACAAATTTGTCATTAGTTTTATTTGAAAATATCACACTAGATTTAAAAAAGGGGGGAAGGTTGCATTTTGAGTCCCAACCCAGAGCAAATACATTCAATAGTTTAAAGTACAGCTGCAGCAGAGAAAGGGTCAAACATAACATTCTTATTTGAATAAATATTTTTAAAATCACTTTTTTAATTTTCATAAATCTACCTGATTGAAAACCTCAACGTTAACTTTACTGCCTGCTGCCTTGGTAGCCCTGCACTCGGGATCATGCTGAGGACTGTCCTGGCACTTCAAGCTACATACTGGCCAGTTACATCGGATACACCTAGCATGTCACAATAGTTAACTACATACCGGCCAGTTACATCGGATACACCTAGCATGACAAAATAGTTAACTACATACCAGCCAGTTACATCGGATACACCTAGCATGATACAATAGCTAACTACATACCAGCCGGTTACATCGGATACACCTAGCATAATACAATAGTTAACGACATACCTGCCAGTTACATCGGATACACCTAGCATGTCATAATAGTTAACTAAATACCAGCCAATTACATCGGATACACCTAGCACGATACAATAGTTAACTGCATACCAGCCACTTACATCGAATACACCTAGCATGATACAATAGTTAACTACATAACGGCCAGTTACATCGGATACACCTAGCATGACAAAATAGTTAACTACATACTAGCCAGTTACATCGGATACACCTAGCATAATACAATAGTTAACTACATACCAGCCGGTTACATCGGATACACCTAGCATGACATAATAGTTAACTACATACCAGCTAGTTACATCGGATACACCTAGCATAATACAATAGTTAACTACGTACCAGCCAGTTACATCGGATACACCTAGCATGACAAAATAGTTAACTACATACCAGCCGGTTACATCGGATACACCTAGCATAATACAATAGTTAACGACATACCTGCCAGTTACATCGGATACACCTAGCATGTCATAATAGTTAACTAAATACCAGCCAATTACATCGGATACATCTACCACGATACAATAGTTAACTACATACCAGCCACTTACATCGAATACTAATACAATAGTTAACGACATACCTGCCAGTTACATCGGATACACCTAGCATGTCATAATAGTTAACTAAATACCAGCCAATTACATCGGATACATCTACCACGATACAATAGTTAACTACATACCAGCCACTTACATCGAATACACCTAGCATGATACAATAGTTAACTACATACCGGCCAGTTACATCGGATACACCTATCATGATACAGTAGTTAACTACATACTAGCCAGTTATATCGGATACACCTAGCATGATACAATAGTTAACGACATACCAGCCAGTTACATCGGATACACCTAGGATGATACAATAGTTAACAACATACCAGCCGGTTACATTGAATACACCTAGCATGATTCAATTGTTAACTACATACCAGCCAGTTACATCGGATACACCTAGCATGATACAATAGTCAACTACAAACCAGCCAGTTACATCGGATACACCTAGCATGATACAATTGTTAACTGCATACCAGCCAGTTACATCGGATACACCTTGCATGATACAATTGTTAACTACATGCCAGCCAGTTACATCGGATACACCTAGCATGATACAATAGTTAACTACATACCAGCCAGTTACATCGGATACACCTAGCAGGATACAATAGTTAACTACATACCGGCCAGTTACATCGGATACACCTAGCATGATACAATTGTTAACTACATACCGGCCAGTTACATCGGATACACCTAGCCTAGCATGATACAATAGTTAACTACATACCGGCCAGTTACATCGGATACACCTAGAATGATACAATAGTTAACTACATACCAGCGAGTTACATCGGATACACCTAGCATGATACAATAGTTAACTACATACCGGCCAGTTACATCGGATACACCTATCATGATAAAATAGTTAACTACATTCCAGCCAGTTACATCAAATACACCTAGCATGATACAATAGTTAACAACATACCGGTCAGTTACATCGGATACACCTAGCATGATACAATAGTTAACTACGTACCGGCCAGTTACATCGGATACACCTAGCATGATACAATTGTTAACTACATACCGGCCAGTTACATCGGATACACCTAGCATGATACAATAGTTAACAACATGCCGGTCAAGAATTTGAATCTTGGCTGACTATAAAGAGGAGGTAATAATTGTTACTTGATCATTTCTGATGATGAAGCAATCTCTTTATGGCATCCGAGGCATACTGGTTTGGTTAACTGCCTTGGTCCTATCACCATAGGACTTTCCTAAAAATACAGAATTTTTCATAAGGATTCAAACTTCCCAAGGGTATTTTTCCAAGTTGCAACTTCCCAAATGTGCAATTTCCCACGTTGAAACTTCCAAGACTATCCTTACCGCAGCGCTCGGCCTCCTAGTAGGTTCTGGCACATCCTAGCCGTAGCTCTTGGCCTTCATTGCAGCCTGTGGCGCCTCAGATGGCCTAACCTGCCTTTGGGAAGTTGCCGCTTTACAAATTGCGCATTTGGGAAGTTTCCACTTGGGAAGTCGCCCTTGGGAAAATGTCTTTGGGAAAATACCAATTACACCAATTTATCATGCCCAACAGATATTGAGATTTGAAGAGTTTGATAAATAAAACTAAAACTATCTGAAATATCAAATCCTAAAAATGGGGGGGGGTCTGAGAAAAGTACTTTATCCTTTTCATGCGATTAATAAATATTTTTGAACAATTACCAATCATTGGATTTGGAAATAAGATTTTCAAAAACTATTTCATGTCAACAATTGATAATTGGATTGGTAACATGAGTTCAAAAAACATTTAGATTTACTACATAAAATTTGTTGTTTAAGTCATCGACACTGGTTAAGATATAACCTGTAAAATGAGCTCCCCCTCAGCCAAATCCTTTGTGGCTGCAAGAAACCTAACAAATTTTAGTTAAAAAAAAAATTTAAATCTTGAATTTTTATAATCTGAATCATTAAAATATATGCCATTCTGTTAACTCTGACGGATGCACTTAAATTATTTGAAGTTTAGTAAACAGTGATCGTATTTTTGGCAAGGAGAGACTCCGAATATATGGTTTTGCACTTTGTTAATCTGTTTCATGCATTGTAGATTAACTCTAACTCTTACAAAAAAACAGACCTCTGGTCCATTTCATATTATTACAGTGCATACAAAAAATCAGACCTCTGGTCCATTTCATATTTTTACAGTGCATAAAAAAAATCAGACCTCTGGTCCATTTGAAATTATTATAATGCATACAAAACATGTTTACCTTCCTAACTTTTTACTTCGTTCTACTCTGTAAGGAAGTTTGAAGAATTCCTGACAAAAAAATATAATCTTTAATTTCTTAAGAAATGTTTAATTTTAAATTTTTTTTGAGAAAATTACCTTGCAGGAATCCTTGTGACTTGTCCAATCCTTCTTTTGATGTTCTCTAGGAAAGAAATTAAATTAAAACATGATTCTTGAAATAAGATTAATAAAAAAGCAAAGCCTAGTTTAACTTTAACTTTACGCTTGAAATTTGACATCAAAATATTATTTTTTAATCTTGACCAGAAATGATATATCATTAATTTGTTTAATTTTGAGCATACAGAGCACTGAATTGTACAGTAGAATTTAGAGCATGCAGTACACTAACCTTGTACAGTAGAATACCTGTTTACACCCAGAGCATATACAGTAAACTATCCTTGTACAGTAGAATACATGTTTACACCCCAAGCATACAGTAAACTAACCTTGTGCAGTAGAATACCTGTTTACACCCCGAGCATACAGAAACTAACCTTGTACAGTAGAATACATGTTTAGACCCCGAGCATACAGCAAACTAACCTTGTACAGTAAAATACATGTTTAGACCCCGAGCATACAGAAACTAACCTTGTACAGTAGAATACATGTTTACACCCAGAGCATACAGTAAACTAACCTTGTACAGTAGAATACATGTTTACACCCAGAGCATACAGAAATTAACCTTGTACTGTAGAATACATGTTTACACCCCGAGTATACAGAAACTAACCTTGTACAGTAGAATACATGTTTACACCCCGAGAATGCAGTACACTAACCTTGTGCACCAAAATACCTGTTTTCACTCCCTGAGCAAACAGAAACTAACCTTGTACAGTAGAATACATGTTTACACCCCGAGCATGCTGCTTTAGCCAGTCTACCACAAACAACGCAATCTCCGCAAGGAACCTGATCCTAGGAGACATTCGAAATATAATTACAGTTAAAACAAAATCTTGTTTTTTTAACCCTATAAAGGCTGGGGGGTCTGAATCTAAGTATAGGGGGGCATTAGAGAATAGGTATAGGATTGAAATGCATGTGCATAGCCTAGTTTTTCATGGCCAGGTCATAGAAAAAAGATTATACCGTTAACAATAATAGTTCGGGTGCTATAAAGGGTTGAAAAAAATGCCTAAAAAGGGTCAAAAAAAGGAAAAAAAATATTTATTTTGTTTTAAACAAATCTCCAAGTGTGACACATGTTTCTACACGCATTTTTGAAGGGCTTTTCAAAAACATAGTTTTTAGATCTGTAACTTAGTCACAAAAAAAGTTATGGGTATTTTTGATTTTTTTTCACAGATCGGACTTTTTTCCGCCCTGTACCCTACCACATAAATTTAAAAAAAATAAACAAAAAAATTTTTAAATTACTAATCATTACAAGTCACCAAATGTCATGGTGATCGTGTCAAAAATGAGAGTGCTAGGACAAAAAAACTACGCCGAACGCCCCCTCCCCCCAGCCTGTTTAGGGTTGATATCATGGTATAATAAAAAAATAAGATGGTTTAGGCATGATTTGTTACTTTTTTAAATGTTTGTACAAGTCAAAGATTTTAATATTTGGCTATTGATAATTTGAAAGTGTATTCTTTGATGCAAAAAAAATAATTCTAAATAATTGCGGTAAGGTACAGCATTAATGTTTGAATTACTAAATAATGATATTTAAAAAGTATCAATTTAATTCCGTTTCCAATTTTTGCGACGCACCCTCATTTATTAATCTTAACCTTTTCAATGATTTCCTCCTCAACAACTGGTTCAGGTTCAGGTTCTGTGATTTCAGTAATTTTCTCATCATTCTCATCTTCATCCAACCCTTCACTGGCAAACCATTCATCAAGGATATCATTCACCTCATCCAGATCAGTTCGGTCTAAAAACAAACAAATGGTATTCCAAACAAATTTCCCGAAAAATATTTTTTTAACAGGAAAATGTTTCCGTTCGACCAATTTCTCTGCTGAAGCTGAATGCTTCCTAACAAAAATATTTCCTCTTTCAAATGTTTTCCAACAATGTATTGCCTTGAACAAATCTTTCCGAACACAATATTTCCCCAGTAAAATGTTTCCCCAAAACATTTAAAACATTTCCGCAGGAAAATGTTTCCCCACAAAAATGTTTCCTCCGTCAAGTGTTTTCCCACAAGATATTTCTTTAGCGAAATGTTTCCACAGACAACATTTCCTCAGCGAAATGTTTCCGCAGACAACATGTCCTCAGCAAAATGTTTCCACAGACAACATTTCCTCAGCGAAATGTTTCCACAGACAACATTTTCTCAGAAAAATGTTTCCGCTGACAACATTTCCTCAGTAAAATGTTTCCACAGACAATATTTCCTCAGCGATATGTTTCCACAGACAACATTTTCTCAGCAAAATTTTTTCCACAGACAACATTTTCTCAGGGAAATGTTGTCAGTGGAAACATTTCCTCAGCAAAATGTTCCACTGACAACATTTCCTCAGCGAAATTTTTCCACAGACAACATTTCCTCAGCATTATGTTTCCACAGACAACAGTTCCTTAGCGAAATGTTTCGACGGACAACATTTCCTCAGCGAAATGTTAAACACAGACAACATTTCCTCATCGAAATGTTTCCACAGACAACATTTCCTCAGCAAAATGTTTCCACAGACATTATTTCCTCAACAACAACTTTACTGAGGTAAATGATTTACCACAAACGGTTTCAAAAATTTTCATTTCTACCAAAAAAAAAGGTTTTTGTAACCATTTTTAAATTTCGTAGAAGTTTTTCATGCCACAAAATGTTTATTTTTCGCCTGATTCTTTTCATTTACAAAACATTGTAATTTGTAATATGTTGCAGCCATAGAAGAATATGTTTTGTGATAGAAAATATTTTATGTTTGGGGAAACATTTATTTGGAAAAAATTTTCAGGAAAATTGTTTTAAATATTCATTTATTGTTAAAGAATTTATTTTAGTTTCAGTTATATGAAATAATAAAGTATTTTTACCTGTGTTTGAAGTTTGGTTTGGTTTTGATATCTCCGGAAGAACTTCCACATCATCCGGAAGTTCTTCTATACGAGATTCAACCTTTTTACTTCCGAGATTTTTGGCTGTTTTAATTTTAGTTTCCGGGATCAAAATTGGTTCAGGTTCTTCCTTTGCTTTAGTTGCCATTTTAGGCTTTGTTTCGGCTTTTGGCTTTGACTCAGTGTTCGGGTTTAGAACTAATTTTGACTTTGATTGTGGTTTTGGTTTTATTTCAGGGGCATCATCAATGTCAGGAAGATCATCAGGAATGTCATCATCATCATCAACCTCCTCCCTACCTCCCTTTTGAGCAAACATATATATTTGAATTAAAGTTTTTTTTCAAAAAAACTTTTTTGTAAAAGTTTCAGTGTTTTCACAAAAAAGGCCTCAAAAAGATTATTAAAAACCGCCAAAGCTCAAACTTGAGTTTAGGTAGAAAAGATGTCTAGAAATATATTGTGGAACCAACTTGGTTCATTACAGATATCATCCAATTTGTGTTTTGATGGAATCTTCTCAATAGGAAATTTTTATTCTAAAAAAACACCCTACCTTTTATCCCATATTCTTAGCCCCTTTTATTCTTAATCCCCTTTTTAAGATATCCATTGATTCGTGTATTAATGGAATCTTCTGAATAGGAAATCTACTTTTTTCTAATCCTTAATCTAATCCTTTATCCCGCCCCTTTTTATTCTCCACCCACCCAGCTATTTTCCCACACCCCCTTTATTATTTATTGTATCCCCCAAAAAATATTCATTTTTTATATGTTTGCCTTGAACCATTGATCTAGGATATTGTCAACCTCCTTCATGGCCTCCTTCTCTACTATTCCCGATACTGCGCCACACGCTAAATATAAATCTGACTAAAGGGAGAGACTGGCTGGACATGGTAGTTGAACTGAAAGTGCAATATTGTATAGAAAAACGTTTCTTCTGCTGACTGAAACAACTGGATAAATATTACAAACGACTTTACGCTCTTATTGAAAAATTGTCCAGAGTAAAAATGGCTCATTGGTATATTCAAATGAACCCAAAAGTCTTTATTTACAATACAGCACGCTCAACTACCATATCTAGCTGATCTCTCTCCCCTTAAAGGGACTGTAAACGTAATTTCAGGTGATCTTACATTTATAATTTTTCTTTAAACAATTAATTATTATCAATTGTTGTCTTTGGACTAATATTAAATTAAATAACAAAAGATTAAAAACAAAAACTATAAACATTACCTATATCAGAAACACCTCCTTGAGGAATACCGGGCTTTTCATTTTTTCCTTTCTTTTTGTTATTTTTAGCTTTCCCCTGTTTTGCTTTGGTTAACTCCGCTATTTTTTCAGCTCCTTTATTCTCAGGTTCAGGGGAGATATTTTTAGGATTATTTTCATCTTTCTCTTCTTCCCTTTCTGGTTTATTTTCTTTTTTCTTGGTTTCCTTCTTTGGAAGATGTTCTATTTCAGGAATTGTCTTTTCAATTTCTTTGATTTCCTTTTTCTTAGATTCCTTCTTTTTAGGATTTTCTTTCTCTTTAACTTCCAGAACATTATCTTTTGTTTCTTTTTTCGGTGATTTTTCCTTCTTTTTCTTTTCTTTTTTTACTGCAGAATCCTTTTCATTATCCGCTGTCACATTTTCTTTCATTTCGAGGTTCGAAGGTTTTTCATTTTTCTTGGCATGCACTTGGGCCGGGGTTTCCTTTTCTTTCATTTCTCTTTCGGGAGATTTGGCTTTGCTTTCTTTTAATGACTCTTCAGTATCATTTTTCTCAACCTCTTTAGTATCTATTACAGGCTGACTAGTTCTTCTCTTATTTTTCTTTTTTGATTTTCCAACTTCTTGGAATAGTTCTCCATTATCTACATCAACCTTAGGTTTGGTAATAGCTAGAACAGCTTTGACTTGCTGGTCAGCTTGAACCTGCTGAACAGCTTGGATCTCAGTTTGGATCTGAACTGGATCAGGAACACTCTCCTGTTCTTGAGCTTTCCCCTGTTCTTCATCTAAAGAAAGAAAATCCAACTTCTTTCTCCATTTTTATACATGATTGCCATTTCACCTTTTTAAACCAAGTATATTTGCTTTATTTTATTTTATTTTAAGAGTTGCTTTGATACTAATTGATTTAGGTATGGTGTAAGCACACTATTTACTTCATAGTTTTTGAAAATATTACAAATGTGTCGAATCTGCACAACCTGTAAATTAATGTTCTGGTAAAAATACTAAATTGCCACAAATAATTTTTCATTCTTCTGGAGAAGAGGAACCAACCGTGATTTTAATATTAGATAGATAGTATTAAGAGGATGCCCTTTTATAGATAAAAGGGGGGTGCAAGGCACATTAAGGTAAAAATCACCGACAACAAAATTTTAGGTAATAGTTTAATATATTTACCGCTACTATCACCTCCTTGGAGCTGTTTTGTCAGCCTGAGAAGAGCTTCTACATTCTTCACAATATTATGAGCAGCACGGAGATGAGCAGCATATGCAGCTGAATCATTGGACTCGAAGGAGACTTTACTGCAGTAGAAACAGGAAACACAGGAGACAAACTCTGAGGATTTCGTCTTCTTTCCCATCTTGTTTATACCTATAATCACACGGAGAAAATGCGGAGTATAAACTTAGAAATTCAGAGGGGGGGGGGGTAGTTTTGTAGATCTAGCATTTATTTATCTATATTTTAGCATTTTTAAAGAACGGCATAATTTAAAAATAACAAAAAATTTAAATTTTGTTGAATCTGAAAAATACTTGTTTCCTGCTTTCACTTACAATTGTCAATATACCGGGGGTTAATTTAAGCACCTATGTTACAGTGCAGGGTTTGCTCTATTATACGGGAGATGACACCCAATATAAAAATGTTGGAAGGATCTATAAATTCTAGAAACTGCGTCAAACCTTACTGTGTATTAGTGCAATACATTTTAATTTGGGTTGTTTAGTGCAACCCACAGCACAGATAACCTTTCTTAATGTTTTAAAGTTTAAAATTTACTTTGTATTTTATCTATAAATAAAGTAGTAATCTTGGTTTGTTTGTTTGCATGTACGATCATAACACAGAAACCCCTCGACTGATTTGTCTGAAATTTGTATTGGGGAACTCGTTAGAACCACGGGAATGTTCTTAACTTAGTTTAAACATTCTGTATTGAGTGTGTTGAGTATATTGTAGAGAAAAATAAGCATAGAATATCGTTTTTATTGTAATTTGTGTGTGTAGTTAGATGGTACAGTTTTTAAAAGGCTCTTATAAATGTATTTTAACCTACTCTACATTTTTATTCCATTTTTATCTGCTCTTGATTGTTCGCTATAATCTTTTAGTCGTTTTGCAATATATCTCCCCCCCCCTGAAATATCCCTCGTGAGAATCTCCTGTATCCCCCTGTAGTATTGGCAGGGGTCCAGAAACTATATCCCCTTTTAAACCTTCTAAATTCTCCACCTTTCTTCTGTTTTCTCCTCCCAGTCCAAACCCTGCAGAGTTTATATTATGTATTCGAGTTTAGTCTTGTTAAATCAAAACTTTGTGCAAACTGCTCCTTTCTTCAAGGATTCAATGTTTTTTACACATTTACAAGAGTTTCAGGTTTATGTAAACATTCATGCTTAAGAACATTCTAGATGTTTCTTGAAAAACCGCAAGAATTAAAAGATTTTTTAGAATTAAAAAAAAATGGATCTCTCTAAAGTAAATTAACAAATAGTGGAGTTGAACAACATTTAAAAATAAAATTTAAGAAAAACATTTGTTTTTGCATAATATTGCAGAAGGTTCTAGAAGAATGGAAAGTGAAACTAGCTTTGTTGGAACTAGAGCCAAGTTTAAAGAAGTTCTACTCCAGTATAGATTAGAGTGGGACGGGTTGGATCTCCGGAGTAAGGTTGAGTTTCTCCTCTCTCTACCGGAGATACAAGATATCCTTCGCTCCAGGTCGCAGCAGAAACTTGACTGTAAGGTCAGAATTATGAGTTTAAATTTCAAATCAAGAAACTCAACTCCGAAATCGCAAAAGCATAAATCAGGAAAGGAACTGATAACTCGCCTCATATACTTATATCTCTGCAACCTGATGTCGTTTAGGGTCTTTAATATTTCAAACTATAAACTTTACAAGATTAAATAATCAAAGTTTTTAAATATAAAAGGCATTCACCATCAGGTTACGCAGATGGAGGAATTAACGTTTTAGAGTTTCAGGCGAGTAATCAGTTCCTTTTACGTTTTGTTTCCATGGTTTGATGATAAAAACTGGCAAATTGTTTCCATGGTTTGATATTAAAAACTGGCATGTTGTTTCCATGTTTTGATGATAAAAACTGGCATGTTGTTTCCATGGTTTGATGATAAAAACTGGCATGTTGTTTCCATGGTTTGATGATAAAAACTGGCATGTTGTTTCCATGGTTTGATGATTAAAACTGGCATGTTGTTTCCATGGTTTTCCATGGTTTGATGATAAAAACTGGCAAATTGTTTCCATGGTTTGATGATAAAAACTGGCATGTTGTTTCCATGGTTTGATGATAAAAACTGGCATATTGTTTTCATAATCAACTATTTATACGACTTTTTACAAACAATATATTCTGAGGCAAAATCAAAACCAGTTTTATGGATAAATATGTTTTTAATTCTCTTCCTACTTGAATTATGCTTTTTTGAAGCAAAGTAAAAATAACTATTTTGTCCTATTTTTTAATTATTAAATGAACGAACTTCCGCGCATTACATACTTTATATAATGATGGTTAATGCATTTATTTATATAAACATCTCTTCCCATTTAACATTTACTTATTTATACATGCGCGCATATATACTATGCGCATATATACTATATATGCGCATAGTACAATATGTAATATTTGACTGGTTAATCTGTTTAATATTACAATATGGATTCTTATTATTATTTACAGATTTATGTACAGATGTACATTTTTTTGGTATTAACAAATTTTTACGGCGTTGTCCGGGGATTTCTAATATCTTCTAGTAAATCGCATGAAACTAAATTTGAAACGTTTGCGGATTTACTAATTTTCGCTCATTTTCAAACTTTTACAAAGACCAAAAACTTTCGGACACAAATTTTTGTAATTTTGAGCATCCATATACCTTCTCTGGGGTTTTGTGAGGTACCAAAGAAAAAAAATTTGGAACCCAATCGGTTTAGCCGTTTTGACGTATAGGTGACACAAAGAAACAGACAGACAGAGAGACTAAGAAACAAAGTATACATATAGATTAACGTGACAAAATTTCTATATACACATAAGCTACATTTATTATCAAAATGTTATCAGCTATCACTACCAAGAGATCGGACAAAGACGACTACTACTCCACTTTAAACCCTGGTCAATAGTGAATCTTTTTAGGATAGTAGGTTTAGTGAAGGGTTGAAGGATGAGGGAAACAAGAAGATGAAGGAAGGAAAACTGGTTGAAGCACTTCAGTTCTATAATCAATCAATAAAGTTAGCTCCACACCCAGAATCGGTAAGGGTTGTTAATCCTTTTCTTTTTTTAACACATATATAATAAAATATCCACGCTCCTCTACCCCTTTAGTAAAAGTAAATTCAACCTAAATGAAGCATAAAGTCTGACTGTTTCAACCATGTTGCACCGGCTAGTCATGTTCCTAGAGCTATGTACAGTACAAACTGAGACCTGAAAGGTTGACCCGGCTCGGAAAATTCAAATGTACTACGGGAACGGGCTACGGCTGCCCGTGTGCCCCATACTTCGGAACTGTATTATTTTGACATGTACAGTTTGCTTGTACTAAAATATTTTCTATATAATTTATCCTAAAATAAAAAGGAAAAAATCGCAAAAAAGTGATTGTTTAAACACGTTTGTTTTTGGTTTGTTTTTTGCAGATATTTTTTCTCGGGGTCAAAATTTGGCATAAAGTCAGCAAATTTTAAAATAAACAATTTTAAAATCATTTAATTTTCTTACACTTTGCCAACTTAACACTTATAAGTTTATTTACAAGATAAATATTCTTTAACATTTTTCGTTATTCTTGTTTTTTGAAGAAACACACATTTAGTGTAATTACGCAAACACATTGTTATATAATTGTCATATTACTTGCTTGAACACTTCAGAATAGAATTAAAATTTATTCATTTTTCAATTTCCAAAAAGATTTTGTTTTTGTTTTAAATCTTTGATCATATGCATCCTTGACGGAAAATGATATAGCAAACAGTTTAAATTTTATTTTAAAAAAATAAATATCATAACTTGAGGTCTTTCAAGCCTTCCTGTATATTATTGCAAAACCTTCTGATATTAAAGCGGTAATTTCATAATAATAATGATGATTATAATAATAAAATTAAAAGTCTAAAAAAATCGGATTCTTATAATTCAGTATTTTTAGGAGAATTCCGGATCTAAAATATTATCAATGTGTTTGGCTAACAGAGCAGTGGTCCTCAGTAAACTTAATCTTCTGCAATATTCCAGAGATTTTATTCTAGGATTTGATGCTATGCTTATTGTACGGTTACCCTGAGGAAAACCGGTTTAAGATTCACCAACGACTAGGTAAACAAAACATTGTTATGAAAACAAACTTTTCAATTGTTATTCTTCTACTTTCGCTAGTCATGATTCTTGAACAGAATTTGTTAAATTAAATTTTAAATAAATAGTTTAAATCATATTTACGGAAATATTGTTTTCCCTTAAAGAAAACTAAAGCGTTATAACCAGGGGCGTAAATAAGGATTCTGTAGGGGGTGGGGTAAATTTTTGTAATGTGGCGCACGAAGCGCGCCGAATATTTTTTACCCCCCCTAGAATTTTTTTATTCCTCCCTAGAAAAATATCATGATGTAAATCAAATTATTGGTTTTAGTTGGGTTTGATTTGCATTTTCCACTCATTTCTGGCATTTACAAACTCCATCAAATAAAGGCTTCATTTCCTACCTTTCAGCTTTCACCTTGTTTTATATCCTTCATTATAGTCATTCATTTTACATTAACTACAAAGATCTGTAGAAAAATTGAATTTATTTTAAGTAACGTAAAAATAGTTTTACTCTAAGAGGAAAAAGATTTTACTTTCTTAAATCTTTAGAAAAGCTACTCTGCAAAACTTTGAAAAAATATTGTCTTTGTTTTTATTCTAATTTCAATTTCTAAAATTTTCTTGTCAATGTAGTATGTTAATATCTTAAGTAAATCTAATATAGAAATGACATTATTTAGAAGTAAAAATGTATTTTTCATTGCCCATACCCGTTTTTTCTATTAAAAAACATCTAATTATGATGACATTAATAAATATTACTTTAGGAAATCATTTAGAGTATAAGTTGACTTAAAATCTGAATTATCTGAAGTATCTTCACATTTAAATTATTTTCGTGCAAAGAAATTGAGTTTTTGTCACAAACTCAAATTTTCTAATCTCTATATTTCTGTAACCGGATGATTTAAACCTTTAATATTTCAAACATTGATTATTTGATCTAACAGAATTCATAGTTTGAAATATTAAAGGTCTACTACATAGGGATAAAAAGATATAATGATTAGAAAATCCGAGTTTGTTGCAAAAATTCAATTACTTTTTAATTTATTCAACTTTAAAATCAACCTTTTTTTAAAAACAAATTCGGGGGGGGGGTAATTACCCGATAACCCCCCGTATTTACGCCACTGGCTATAACGAAGAAACCAAGTTCTTGGTCTTGCCAAAAACTTAAATATTCTAATCCTTGTATTTTAAAATTTTTTGAAATTTCAAAATTAGCTGACTTTTTAAATAGTAATGTTTATAAAAAGTATATGTTGATATTTATGATCAATTTTAGAGTACATATATGTAAGTTAAAAAAAAGTTATTTTTGGGACTCACTAGGATCTAAGTAAGATTTAATTGACCTGTATATTATCTAGCTGGAGTATATGAGAACATGAAAGATTGGAAGAATGCAATTCTCTCTCTTCAAAACCTTCTCAGCTCAATCCAAACCTCAAACCTTACTCCAGACTTGAGAATAAAGATGAGGAAAGAAATCCAGACTAAGATTACATATCTGCAATCCCTTCCTGATACTCAACCCAAACCATACTCCTTCTCCGGGTATGAACTAGACACGAGACACCCTGAGTTCTCCTCCCTTTGTGGGAGTGTCAGGGTTGAGAAGGTTGAGGGTAAGGGAAGATGTGCAATATCTAGAACTAGGTTAGCTCCAGGTACTCTCGTAGCACAAGAGGAAGCTGCAGCTTCAGTTCTTTATATTCCGAAGGTAAACTTTAAAAAATAGATATGTACACAAATTAAAAGGATCTATCGATCCATAGTTTCAAGTAAACCTTAGTTTAAAGAATACCGTCTGTGATTCACAACATAAACTTGCTTACATTTATCTACTTCACAATTTATTCTCATTTCTTTCACACATCTTTTGGCACATCATGGTTTAAATGGACCATTATAAATCGTTCATGAAAAAAATTGTACTCTATTTTACATCCAAGTATAAAAAAAAATGCAAATTCTAGTTGCAGATGAGAAATTCGAAACTTATTTATCCTTTCTGCACTGCATGATTGAAAACATGGTGATTGAGAACATTTTAAACTAATGCAAATTTTACTATTATTTGACATGATACACTCTTTAGATAAATACACACTGCTGGATTTGCCAAAACTACACCATGGTACCCTATCCCTGCACAGACTGTCCAGCCATTTACTGTTCCCTGGCATGCTTCAATAAACCTAGGAATAGGTAGAACATACCAAATATTCGATTTTTGTTTAAAATTAGTCGATTACTGTAACCTATCTACTTTAGTGTTTAGATTTGAATGCCAGCTGGTATGTTCTGGAATATTAGATGTTGTTGGAGTTAAAGAATGTCAGTTAGCCTCAAACCTTCAGCTAGCTTTCAGGTCAGTTAGCTTCAAACCTTCAGCTAGCTTTCAGGTCTGATAGCTTTTAGGTCAGTTAGCTTCAAACCTTCAGCTCTCTTTTAGGTCAGTTAGCTACAAACTTTAGGCTAGCTTTTAGGTCAGGCAGCTTAAAACCTTCAGCTAGCTTTTAGGACAGTTAGCTTCTTACCTGCAGTAAGTTTTTAGGTCAGTTAGCTTCTAACCTTTAGTTAGTTTTTAGGTCAGTTAGCTTCTAACTTTTAGTTAACTTTTAGGTCAGGTTTTTATTCTAGTTCAATAACAGGTTTTTTATTTGAGTTTAATATCTGATTTCTAATTGTTGTTTAATCGGTTTATAATTTTAGTTTAATAACCGGTGTGAGTCCTGACCAGCACGCAGGGGTTCTAGCAGGCCTACTGAAGGAGCCAGGAGACGAACCAGTACATAATCAAGTACAAGAAGATGGCAAACCAGTACATATTCAAGTACAAGAAGATGACAAACTAGTACATAACCAAGTACATGAAGATGTACAAAAAAGAGCACATGAAAGAGAAGTATTAAACAAAATAGAAGAAACTGAACTAGTGATTAGTACAGGACCAAAGGGTATTCCAGAAATTTCTTTGTAATATTTTTCATTCTTTTTAAATGATCATTTTTTGCCCTGGAGTAACCATGGTTTCTTCAATCTTAATTCAATCGTGTTTTGTTCTATTATTGGGGCCAATCTTCAAACTTTTAAAGAAGTGTATTAATGTTAAAAAAGCTAAATATGTTTATTCTGAAACGAAGTTCCGATATGATCTTTTATGTACAAAGAAGTTTAATTTGTTTGTTTGTTTATATTTCTCCCGGATACTGCAGTACAATTGATATTCTGAATATTACACAGAAACTGTTGAAATACATTCCGAAGAATTAAAGGAAACCTATAACAAGATCCACAATCTTCAAGAACATATAGATTCTATGAATCAAGGTAAAAATTCCACATTTTTTCGTTTGGTCCAAACAATTTTCTGTTATAATAAAATTAACAGTAATCACCGATTATATTGATTTATCAAATAAACCTTTTATAAGTTATCAACGATTAGCTTTTTCGGAAGGAACTCTGACGTAGTTACAAGTGGATTTCCATTTCAAAGTTTGCCATTTTTAAACGGAGGATTATTAAAATCTTTATCTGAGAAACAATAAGGAAGATATCATCATTTTACATTTTTAGTTTAAAAGTTTTAAGTCTACAATTCCCTTCATTGGCTCTGCAGAATAAATCCATAAATCCATTGTCTAATATATTAAACTATCCCTTTCTTAACGTTTTGTTTACTGTAGAGGATCTACTGAGTTCTGGTCTTACTTTACTGCATTGGATTCTTGTATCTGGGTATTCAGGAATTAAATATATTCAAATAATTTGATCAAAATTATCTTTTCAGAAACTTTGACATTTCAATTTGTTTATTTGGAAAAGTAGGCAGAAACTTTTTGTCAAATAAAATGATTCTTCAAACTTGAACTTATGAGATTTTGCTATCTCATGCCTTTATAACCAGTTCAAAGTTTAAAATATTTAAATGCATTCTTTAATGATTTCCCAGATGCCATGAATCAAATAGTAATGTACACTATTATTATCTAAAGATTTCAAAGCTTAGCGCCAGAAAAGTTTAAGTGATCAAATCATCTTTTTCTCTTTTTATTCTGTTTTTAAAATCTATGTCGTAAAAAATACATATAGATACTGCGTGTGACAGTTATTAATTAGCTTTAGTTTTGAATATATATTAATAAAGAGGAATCTGTTATATCAAGTGACTACCTACACCTTTGCATCCAATACCTGGGGATTATTATTCCTAACTGTCATGCTACATTCCAACTTGAATCCTCAAACACAGGTCATTTCTATAAACAGTCCCATTTTTTTGTCCTGAAAAGATTTAAAAAATTGCAACTTCATGGTGTTAACCTTTAATAGTACAAATCTAGATTTGTTTACAAAATTCATAGTGAAGGGTCTATACGACACCTAGTTGTAAATGTGAAAGATCTATACAACATTAGAAATTCAGATTAAAAGATGATAAAAAATGTCATTATTCATTTTTATGTGTTGCAATAATATCCAGTATTTTTTTATTTTAGATGCTAGCTCCATGAGTATGGTTGGACTAGCTTTGTTTCCAGATGTGGCTTCAACCTTTAACCATTCCTGTGATCCTAATACATTTGTGGTAGATGTAGGACAGGTATTCATACCTTCTTGTCATCCTAATATAGTTGTGGTACATGTTGGGTAGGTATTCATACATTCATGTGATCATAATACATGTGTGGTATATGTACATTTGAAGTAGATATATGACAGGTTTTCATACAAACATGAGATTATAATACATTTGTGGTTTATGTAGGACAGGTATTAGTACATTTATGTGATCATAATACATTTGTGGTATATGTAGGACAAGTATTCATACATTCATGTGATCCTAATACATTTGGGGTAGATGTAGGACAGGTATTCATACATTCATGTGATCATAATACATTTGTGGTAGATGTAGGACAGGTATTCATACATTCATGTGATCCTAATACATTTGTGGTAGATGTAGGACAGGTAATCATACATTCATGTGATCCTTATATAATTGTGGTATATTTAAGCCAAGTATTCATACAGTTATGTGATTATTAATTACTAATACATTTAAATAGTCCAAATGAATATGAGACACAGTAATTGTGCAGTGCAACAGACCCATTTCTCCAAATAAGCTGATTTTTAAGCTATTGTTAAAACTATTTGCTCTACATCTTAAATAGTACTGTGAATTTCATCTTTCTATTCCACAATTACATAATATATATATAAATGCTTACGACCATCAAAATTCTAATGCCGTTCTTAAATTACATCTTGTATATATAATTATTTGCATTTTGTTGCCGGCCTAGGAACAGTTAACTATAACTTCACGCTGTATTGAAGAAGGAGAGGAGATAACACAGGTTGGATAAAAAACATGAGTTTTTTAGAAATCATTAATTTCCAATTATTCACAAAAAATACAATCGTCAAAGGCGTTTTATAAGTCCTAATTTAAATATTTATTCCACGAAAAAATAAGGCAAAATTCAAGATGATTTCATCATATAACAAATAATATATAACAAATAATTTAGAATTTTCCGTTGGGGACTTTTTTAAATCGCACATTTAAAGGATTGATTTTTATTTTGAGTCTTAAAAACGATTTATGATTATTTTTTTTATCAGAACATCGTAAGATTTTTCAACAGGGCATATTTCTGCCCGATAGTTTTTCACCTATATTTTTCATAACATATTTTTAGCGTTTCAGTTTTGTCAAGTTATTTAGTTTGTGTGTGCTGTAGGTGTACTACGGATACTATGCAGATACAGATAAAGGAGAAAGACAAGAGAAACTGGAGAAGAAATATAACTTTATCTGCACATGTCTGGCTTGTCAGTAAGTAATTCAAATTTTTCATAAAATTTACTTCATCGCGTTTTCCTGTTAAAATTTTCAAACTGAAGAAGAAGCAAAGAGTGCTTAAAATAATTGGCTTTCCAACATATCATGCTACATCTTCACCATTACATTAAACTAAAGTAAATTTCACATAATTTCAAAATATTTTACTAAAGAAGAAAAAGTTCTTAAAAGAATCAAAAATCTTTTAAATTTCTGATAAAAAATCAAATAAAATAGTTTGTTCATACTGGTAAGTAACATTGAAACTAAAGTAGAGTGTTCCATAAGTCATGTTATGTTTGGCAACAGTCATTTTGAAGTTTGAACGCCAAGAAAGTTTGACGGAATTGCGAGCTAAAGCGCACAATTGCACGCAACTCCTTTGCGTTTATTGTGCACAATTATTACGGAATTGCGCGAAATTAAATTCACTTGCGCTAAAGGACTCGCCATTGCGCACAAGTAAAATCCACTTGCTTTGGAAACCATAATTAAAAAAATTACATTTATCTTGTAAATTTGTTTCTAACGATCATATTTCCAGCATTCATTTCTGCATCGATTGTACTGAGAAGTTGTGCATCTCTAAAACTTTATAGTTTAACTGCAAAACTTTTTGTGTTAGAATATATTTCATACATTCTAGAAATGTTGCTGACTGTTGCGAAAAGAAAAATTGCATTTTTTCCTATTTTCTTTTTATTTTAGATATTGCAAATGTCGCCATTTACGTTACGCATGCCCGCATTAGTTCATATTTCCAAATCTACATATTGTAGATATTTCTCAAGTTTCATTCAAGTATACTGCTGCAGGTTTTTTTACTTTCTGGTACATTTTGTAGTAAGTGCAACAACGTTAGCGACAAATAAGATTAAATTTGTGTCCAAATAGAATTACCATCGCGTTTTTACCAGCAAACCCGTTGAAAGTGTATAGGAAGTGAGTCATGATTCCTATACCTTTGCAACCCAATGTGGAAGCCCATATTTCAAACTATTAATATTAGTAGATCAAATAATCACAGTATAAAAAAAATTTAAATTTGCGTCATTTATAGAATTTGAGTTCGTGGCAAAGAATCAATTCCTTTATTTTATAAATACTCTCCATCCAATATGATAAACAATTAATTTGAAATTAAGAAATTGTATTTTTTAAACATTACACATATTATATTTAAAATGTATTTAAATCCACAAGATTCCTCAAGGCTTGATATCTTTGAGCGGTAAAAGGTGGGCAAAGAATTGTTCCATTTTCAAGAATTCAGATTAATTTATATAAGTCACTATAGTTTCAGTAGAAGTAAATATTTCCATTTAATAATAGCGCTGATTGAAGGATTCATAACTCTAATTGAATAATGAGATAGATAGAAAGATAGATTTTTCCGTCATACTATTTTAATTGGTTCAGAATAGACAACAAACACATGACTAAACCCTGATTGGATCAGGCGCTAATGGACTTAGCAAGGAGTGGTATATTACTTTTTTCATGAGTGCTTTGCATCCGATAATTTGGAGCCTCCGTCCTAAATGCTTTAATTTAAAAGCAAAACAAAAACATATTACCAATGCATTCATTTAAAGCTTTTTGAATTTTGAAGAAATTCTTGTGTTCAAAATTCCTATAAGTTTTATTATTATATAATATAATTATATGTTTTCAGGTTTGATTATCCAACTTCAGCTGAACTACTCTCAGAGACTACGTTTTTGAACACTTCGCCAGGTATGAAAAAAGATGACGATCTGAAACTCTATACAAATGACGCTTTCAGATAAGTGGCATGTTTGATTATCAATGGTACCTTTAATGGCTTTGTATTGTTCTCTTCAATTGTAGTTTCTCTATAAAAAATGACGGATTTCTATTTCTGAAATTGTGGATGCAATTGTTAGCCCTAAACACTTCTCAAGATTCATTATTGATTAGATAACGTTAAAGGGTACCGTTGTGAATCGGGCATGCCCCCCCTTTATTTTTACGTGTTGCTAGAAATTACAAAGACAGTTTCTTTAAGAATAAAAGTTGAAAAGTTATTGTACTTTTTTGCAATGAATTGAGATGAAAAGAACACATTTGGAATATTCTAGAAAAGTTGAAATCCCCCTTGACGGTTGAACAGCTGACTCTATTGGATAATCAGAACTCGAGGTTTCGTGATCAGGTAAAGTCATATTTTCAGCGGCACTGCGCAGTGCACGTGCTTTATACTCATGGCACTCAAAATACTCATAATTTGGGAGAAATATTCGTTTTATTTTTGAATATGGAGGTAGGCGATTATATCAATATAATGAAGACAACTTTCGATTTTTAGATATCTGAGTGTTTGCAGAACAAGAATCTAAAACAAGCCCTGGCTATTACCAAAGATAGATTAAAGCTTATCTCAGACAACATCAGGAATCAACCAATCAATCCCAAATTTTAATTAATTAATCAACTAATAAATCAAAGAACCAATTCTATTAAACCATTTAAATAAATAGTATTCCTGGAGTAAGAAAAATCCGAGGTCATCAAATGGTATAACCATTTCTAAGTAGATTTTATGTTAAAAGTATTATTTTACCTGCCCTAACCTGAACTTCATTAAAGAGAAATAAATCAACCCACAAGGAAGTTAAACTGCCTTTTCAAATCAGAAATACTTATGAAGAAGTTCGGTTTTGGTGGATATACAGTGTAGTGTAATAGCCATATAAATTTCACTAGAAGGGGATAATTTATTTGGCGTACTATCCAGTTTTGCCTTCTACAGTATGTATTCGAACTATATAACTTTCTCTGGGTGGTTGAAATTCGGCCCGATACATGGTACGTGTAATGAACTGGAATGTAAAATGAATCATTTACTCTCAGACAAATTTCCATTGATTCTAATTACTTGATCTTAATACGCAATTACTCTTCTAATTCACTTTATGTGAAACAGCACAAACATGTATTTTTATGTGGGCTTACAGCATTTTTGTTAAGTACAGGGTATCTTTTGGTCACATGTTGAGTAAGTTTGATTATATGCTCTTTCCGACTCTGTATAATATGAAAAATAGTGTGCTCATATGAATCTAAAAAAAAAATTGGTAAAGCATGTTTTATTACTTATCCGACTTTAAAATTTCTCACAGAAATATCTTTTTTGAATAATTTATAATTTTTTTTAAAACAGAGCCTTTTTATATGAATGAAGCTATTTGTCAAAAAAGATTGAAAGGGGAAAAACAAATTATTTTGAACTGTTATTAATCTTATAAATGGAACTGTATGTTAGCCCGTAGCTGGTGACGGTTTATGAAAGAAAGAATGATAAATTTAAAAAGTTTACTAAACTCCTTTATCTTACACTAACACAACTTGGTGTCTGAAAAGTAAACTAAAGAATTTACTATAAATCAACCGGACATTGTTCACATTGCATAAGTTGGAGACCAGAGCTAAAAACTTAAGATTGTGATATCCTTAATCCAGATTGGTTAATTAATCTTGAGATTAATAATAAAAGGAGAACAAACATTATTTAGTCTTGAGATTAAGAAAAGGAGTGGATCAAGCATTAATCCCGATATCCACCATTCAAAAGTTCCCAGCTCAGTACCCATGGTAATAAAATATCCAAAATATTATCTAATATAATTACCAGTCACATGGCAAATGACTAAAGCTCGCTGTATTGTAATTCACATTCACATTCAAGTGTTTGCAAAATTATCAGTAAGGTTGCGGTATTATTTTGATATTGATTGATTATAGATTAAAAACAATTTCATCTGTTAATCGGTTAGTAGCGTGGTTAATTGATTGATTTCAAACTTAATTCAATTTATTAGATATTTTTACATTTTGATCAATTATCTTTTCAATTTGATCTAATCGATTGGTTAGTTTTGAAATTTGATTGATTTGTTTGATCAGAAGTCCGCATGCCCTGCTTGTGGTGGGTATGATAAGCCTGGTTAGATATGCCTGGATTCTATTCGGCAGAAAATCAAAGGCTTTCAAGCCAAAGCTTGAATTATTCTTCTAAAAATATTCATTCAAATTATTGATTGAAACATTTCTTTAACGTAAAAGACTGCTTGACTTTTTATTGATTTTGAAAAGTACAAAAAATCAAAAATAGTGTTTATTTCAAATGATAACTATAAAATCCCTACAGTATATAGATAAATGAAATGAAATGATTATCTTATGGCATATATTATGTCCTTTTAATACCATACTATCTACCTCCCCCATTCCCACTTTAACTTTAATTTTAACATTTAAATTGTTCACGTAGAATGTTCATCAAAAAGAAAATATCAATAAATATTTAAAACCTAATGATTCACAAAAGTCAAACTAAAGTTTATTTCACGGAAGATTGAAATCTATATGTAAATTTAGCTTGTCTGTCTGGGTGTCTGTTTGTTTGTTTGTATCCAATAAACGTCAAAACGGCTGAACCGATCAGGCCCAAATTTTTTGTGGGACATCACGTGACCACAGGGAAAGTTTACGAATGATAAAAATTTTTTAAAAATGTGTTTTAAAGGTTTTTAATTTTGTTAAAAATTTAAATTCTTGAAAATCCACGAATTTTTTTTGAACCATATATATCCTAGTATAGAACAAGAATTAGATATATTTCCTATCATTGAAGCATAATTAGATAAATATATCCTAGAACCAGAATTATATATATTTCCTATCATTAAACCATAATTAGATAAATATATCCTAGAACCAGAATTAGATATATTTCCCATAATTAAACCATAATTAGATAAATATATCCTAGTATAGAACCAGAATTAGATATATTTCCCATCATTGAACGATACTTACATATATATATCCTAGTATAGAACCAGAATTAGATATATTTCCTATCATTGAACGATACTTACATAAATATATCCTAGTATAGAACCAGAATTAGATATATTTCCCATCATTGAACGATACTTACATAAATATATCCTAGTATAGAACCAGAATTAGATATATTTCCCATCATTGAACGATACTTACATAAATATATCATAGTATAGAACCAGAATTAGATATATTTCCCATCATTGAACGATACTTACATAAATATATCCTAGTATAGAACCAGAATTAGATATATTTCCCATCATTGAACGATACTTACATAAATATATCCTAGTATAGAACCAGAATTAGATATATTTCCTATCATTGAACCATAATTAGATAAATATATCCTATCATTGAACGATACTTACATAAATATATCCTAGTATAGAACCAGAATTAGATATATTTCCTATCATTGAACCATAATTAGATAAATATATCCTAGTATAGAACCAGAATTATATATATTTCCTCGCATTAAACCATAATTAGATAAATATATCCTAGAACCAGAATTAGATATATTTCCCATAATTAAACAATAATTACATAAATATATCCTAGTATAGAACCAGAATTAGATATATTTCCTATCATTAAACCATAATTAGATAAATATATCCTAGTATAGAACCAGAATTAAATATATTTCCTATCATTAAACCATACTTACATAAATATATCCTTGTATAGAACCAGAATTAGATATATTTCCTATCATTGAACCAAAATTAGAGAAATATTTTCTAGTATAGAGCCAGATTTATATATATATCCTATAATAGAATCAGAATTAGATTTATACCCTAGAATAGAACCAGAATCTATTTTTCCTAATTTAAAACCAGGTTTGAACCTTGAGAGAGCGGAATTATATATATATATATATATGTATATTTCTTTTTCCTTACTTTTCCTTTGATTACCTCCCTCGGCCCTCCTGTAGCTCCTGCCTAAATGGTAGAAATGCATCAAATTTTAGAAGTTAAGTTAAAACAAAGCAAACTAATAAACCTGAGATGAAAACTAACAAAAAGGAAATTGGTTTTGCAGATTGTATATTTCAGATATAAAATGGGAGTTCTTGAGGAGCTACCTGACGATGCTGGCAGCTGTGAACATTGCAACAATGCTGCTACTACCAAGTGTACTGGATGCAAACAGGCAATACAAAAAATAAGTATAATAATAATAATAATAATAATAATAACAAATAATAATAATAATAAAATAATAATAATAATAAAATCTCTAGGTTTATTACTGTAATAAAGATTGTCAGAAGAAGCACTGGAAGTTACATAAACCTGTTTGTAAAGCTTTAAAATACAAGGTAAGCTTAAAGCTGCTTGGAATGCACTACCTTGGAATGCACTACCTTGGAATGCACTACCTTGGAATGCACTTCCTTGGAATGCACTACCTTGGAATGCACTACCTTGGAATGCACTACCTTGGAATGCACTACCTTGGAATGCACTACCTTGGAATGCACTTCCTTGGAATGCACAACCTTGGAATGCACTACCTTAGAATGCACTACCTTGGAACGCACTACCTTGGAATGCACTACCTTAAAATGCACTACCTTAAAATGCACTACCTTGGAATGCACTACCTCAAACTGTGAATCCGACATGCCCCTGTATAAATGGATAAATAAACACCCAGTGCATGCTGTATCAGCTGAGATTGCTTTCACTTTTTTTGTCAACAAAGCTTTAGAAGTTTTTAGTGCAAAAATAACTTTATAACTTTTGAAATAACTCCAGAATAGTAGCCCAGTTATAATATTATTTGTCTTAAATTGTTTTTAGGTCATAAACCAAAAAAAGGAAAACCATGCTTGTTAAAAGTTCATAGAAAGGAATTGAGGCTTTTCCACAAATTCTGATTTTCTTATCCCTATATCTTTGCATTGGATATTTCAAACAATGGATTCTGTTAGACCAAATAATCTAAGTTTAAAATATCATAGGTTTATATTATTAGGTTGCAAAGATATAGGGATTGGAAAATTTTAGTTTTGTGGCAAAGACTAAGTTCCTTATTAATCTTAAAATTAAATGAAACCCCTTTTTATTTTCACGAACACTCACTTTAGAATAGTATATAATTATGAATGATGCAAAATATATTTTAAAAAATCAGTTAAAACCCTAATTAGCAATTGTTTTAGATCAGCACAAGAAAGATTTCAGCTCAAATCCAACTTTTTGCGTCTAAAGTTTTCGGTCCTATAACATTTAAATATACAAATCTGCAAAGAAAATATTTTTCCTTTTTTAGATTTGCAATTCTCCAGACCTGGGGAATTATCTGGTTGCAAGCACCAAGATAAAGGTTAGTTTTGCTAAATAGGAAAATTCTAATTTTAGTTTTAATTTTTTTTCATTGTTTTGATATAACTATTTCCAAAATAGTCCTAATACGCCCAGCACTCTAGTATGCCGAGTCCATTAGCGCCTGATAAAATCAGGGTTCAGTCATGTGTTTGGTGTCTATTCTGAACCAATAGAAACTGCATGGCGGTAACATCTATCCTTCTATCTATCTTATTATCCAATTAGAGATAAATCCTTATATCGGCGCTATAACAGTAAATGGAAATATGTACTTCTACTGAAACTAGTGCCAGAGCTAAACACTTTTGTATTGTATACTCCTAATCCTGATTTCTTCGAACCAATAAGAGTTTTTAAATTTATCACGCGCCAAAATTTTGAAATTTCTCTGTTTCTGATTGGCTGTTTAGTTTCTACAATCGACGCCTGATTGGTTGCATTTTAGAAAATTTTCTGGTATCAAAGTAAGATTAAATTAGTCTTTAGATTAATAAAAGAGGAGATTAAGCATTGATCTCGATATCCACAATTCTAAAGTTTTCAGCTCAGGTCGAATAGGCAAATAACCCTTATCCTATCGTACCCTGTACAATACATACCATAGGTTTACAGTAAGTAATTTGCTGTTCATATAAAGTTTTGATTTTCAAGGTAAAATTACTAATTTAGTTGAATTCAATCACATGTGGCCGGCTCTATTATTCAACAATATTTAAACAAAACAATTATAAAAGAAAAAATCTAAAAATTGGACAAATTATGTTCGGAAGTCATAGTTCTTGAATAAAGACCGAACCGTTAAATCCGCGTGATATAATAATATCTCCTAAAATAATTGTATCAAGGCTGGTGAAGTGATATTCTCTGAGCTACCCTTAGTCGTTGGACCAGCTAGTGTCACCCCGCCAGTCTTGTTCAGCATAATCCTGAAGTTTTGGTCCCAGCACAGGAATATCTTGTTAATCTAAATATCAAGCAAACCAAAAATAATAATAGTATTTTTTCCAATGCAAGAAAATGTTATTCTTCGGGAAAGTATTATTTTTGATAAAACATTATAACATAAATTCTGTTATATCAAATTTCAAAGCTTGAAATATTAAAGATATACAGTATACACCATCAGTTATTGCGATTAAAAATTTAGAGTTTGTGGTATATTTTCAGTTCCTTTAAAGAGTAGATTTTTGAAGAAAAAAAGGAAAAAAATAGTAGAGATTAACATAAGATTTTCTGCAGTGTGATGCAAAGTTTGAGATAGACTCGTACACTGAGCCGAATTATCTGTACGAAGGTATCCTGGTTCTTAAAGCTCTTCTGCTCCAGAAAGCTGCTCCAAACAAATTTAAAACGTTAATGTCTATGCAGGTAAATACGCTGCTCCAAACAAATTTAAAACTTTAATGTCTATGCAGGTAAATAAGCTGCTCCTAACAAATTTAAAACTTTAATGTCTATGCAGGGAAATACGCTGCTCCAACCAAATTTAAAACGCTAATGTCTATGCAGGTAAATAAGCTGCTCCAAACAAATTTAAAAATTTAATGTCTATGCAGGTAAATACGCTGCTCCAAACAAATTTAAAACTTTAATGTCTATGCAGGTAAATACGCTGCTCCAAACAAATTTAAAATGTTAATATCTATGCAGGGAAATACGCTGCTCCAAACAAATTTGAAACGCTAATGTCTATGCAGGTAAATAAGCTGCTCCAAACAAATTTAAAAATTTAATGTCTATGCAGGTAAATAAGCTGCTCCAAGCAAATGTAAAACGTTAATGTCTATGCACGTAAATATGCTGCTCCAAACCAATTTAAAACGTTAATGTCTATGCAGGTAAATACGCTGCTCCAAACAAATTTAAAACTTTAATGTCTATGCAGGTAAATAAGCTGCTCCAAACAAATTTAAAACGTTAATGTCTATGCACGTAAATATGCTGCTTCAAACAAATTTAAAACGTTAATGTCTATGCAGGTAAAGAATCTGCTCCAAAGAAATGATAAACTTTAATTTCTAAGGGATTGGTTAAATATTTGGATAATAAGAGATTGGTAATTATAAGACTAACAATAATTTTTTACCTGAGCTGATTACTCTCCTCAAACTATAATTTTTCATCCTTATATCTTTGCAACCTGATGTCCGTTGACTTTATAGAGTAAAAGTTCTGCTAGATTAAGCAGTAAATGTGTAAAATATCATAATTTACAATTTTTAACATAATTTTGTCAAACTTTCCAGAAATTAAATAAAAAAAATATTCTGCATATGGAAACACCAGGTAAAATTGTTTGGGAGACAGTACAAGAACATATTCTTAATCTTTATATGTTTAGAGTCATATAGAGGATAGAAGGGGTACAATTGTTTGGGAGACAGTACAAGAACATATTCTTAATCTTTATATGTTTAGAGTCATATAGAGGATAGAAGGGGTACAATTGTTTGGGAGACAGTACAAGAACATATTCTTAATCTTTATATGTTTAGAGTCATATAGAGAATAGAAGGGGTACAATTGTTTGGGAGAAAGTACAGGAACATGTTCTTAATCTTTTTATGCTTAGAGTCATTAAGAGGATAGAAGGGGTACAATTGTTTGGGAGAAAGTACAAGAACATATTTTTGATCTTTATATGTTTACAGTCATATAAAGGATTGAAGGGGTACAATTGTTTGGGAGAAAGTACAGGAACATATTTTTAATCTTTATATGTTTAGAGTCATATAGAGGATAGAAGGGTAACAATCGTTTGGGAGAAAGTACAAGAACATATTCTTCATCTTTATATGTTTAGAGTCATATAAAGGATAGAAGGGGTACAATTGTTTGGGAGAAAGTACAAGAACATATTTTTAATCTTTATATGTTTAGATTCATATAGAGGATAGAAGGGGTACAGTTGTTTGGGAGAAAGTACAAGAACATGTTCTTAATCTTTATATGTTTAGAGTCATATAGAAGATAGAAGAGGTACAATTGTTTGGGAGAAAGTACAAGAGCGGATTGTGGATGTTCTCAAGAAAACTCTAGGAATTATGGTATTCGAGGTAAAAAAATAATTAGTTTATAAATATGTTGATATTATACAAATTTAACACTTCTGCATAAAATTGTATAATCGCATGATTATATTTAGGCAATCTGTCCTATCAAGTATAAATATATATATTTAGGCAATCTGTCCTGAGTATGTTTATATATTTAGGCAATCTGTCCTGAGTAGGAATATATATTTAGGCAATCTGTCCTGAGTATGGATATATATTTAGAAAATCTGTCCTAAGTATGAATATATATTTAGGCAATCTGTCCTGAGTATGGATATATATTTAGGCAATCTGTCCTGAGTATGAATATATATTTAGGCAATATGTCCTGAATATGAATATATATTTAGGCAATCTGTCCTGAGTATGAATATATATTTAAGCAATCTGTCCTCAGTATGATTATATGTTTCGGCAATCTGTCCTGAGTATGAATATATATTTAGACAATCTGTCCTGAGTATGAATATATATTTCGGCAATCTGTCCTGAGTATGTTTATATATTTAGGCAATCTGTCCTGAATATGATTATATATTTAGGCAACCTGTCTTGAGTATTATTATATATTTAGGCAATCTGTTCTGAATATGATTATATATTCAGGCAATCTGCCCTGAGTATGATATGGCAACCTGTCCTGAGTATGATTATATATTTAGGCAATCTGTCCTGAATATGATTATATATTAGGCAATCTGTTCTGAATATGATTATATTTTCAGGGCAATCTGCCCTGAGTGTGAATATATATTTAGGCAATCTGCCCTGAGTGTGATTATATATTTAGAAAATCTGTCCTGAATATGATTATATATTTAGGCAATCTGCCCTGAGTGTGAATATATATTTATGCAATCTGTCCTGAATATGATTATATATTTAGGCAGTCTGTCCTAAGTAATAATATATATTTAGGCAATCTGTCCTGAGTATGATTATATATTTAGGCAATCTGTCCTGAGTATGAATATATATTTAGGAAATCTGTCCTCATTATGAAAATATATTTAGGCAATCTGTCCTGAGTATGATTATATATTTAGGCAATCTGTCCTGAGTATGAATATATGTTTAGGCAATCTGTTCTGAATATGATTATATATTTAGACAATCTGTCCTGAGTATGATTATATATTTAAGGAATATATCCTGAGTATGATTATATATTCAGGCAATCTGTCCAAAGCATTACTATATTTAGGCAATTTGTCCCACGTATAAATATATATTTAGGCAATGTAACTTTAGTATTATTAAATATTTAGGCAATCTGTCCTGTTTATGAACATATATTTAGGCAATATATTCTAAGCATGATTATATTTAGGCAATTTGTCCTGAGTATGATTTTTCTGATGAAACAATCCAGACTATAGTTGGTATCCTGGATACTAATAAGAAAGAGATTAGGCTTGCATTCACTGATGTAGAGGTATTCTTTATCTGTATTTCTTATTTTCTATATTTATTTCATTCAATATTTATATCCCCTGCACGCCCCTCTGCCCCGTTACTTAAAGTAAGTTCAACCTATTTGAAGCATAAAGTTTGACCGCGTCAACCTTGTCTAGTCCTGTCCAAAGAGCTCGGTACAGTACAAACTGGGACCGGAAAGGTTGACCCGGCTCGGAAATTCAAATGTACTACGGCTGCCCGTGCCTGACTGATATGAAAGAGTTTTTTTTAAAAATGTTCTTTCTTAAAAATTGGACAGTAAGCAAATAAATAGAAATCTAATTGCAGAATTCAGATTCGAAAAACAAAAACACTAAAAAATGTTTGATGTATAAAAAAATATGACTAAAAAAGGGTTCTTCAGATGTTTTTTTTTATCTTTTAAACTTTTTTCATAGAAATTATGTAGACATTTCAAACTATGAATTCTGTTAGATCAAATACTCCAAGTTTGAAACATTAAAAGTGTACACCACTAGGTTGCAAAGGTTTAGGGATTAGAACATTTGAGTTTGTGACAAAAAATGAGTTCCTTCATTTTCAAAAATACCATTTTCTCTGTATCTATACACTACACCCCCTCCTCCACCTTTCATTAAGAACCTTCTCCTCCTTCTAATTCTGTCATCTCATTACCCTTTACAGCACTGCAGATGGTTTCTAGTCTACCTCGGTGGGGGGGGGGGGGACAAAACCCCTCCCCTTCCGCTTTGTAGATTTTACTAGTTTTAGAGGAAAATATTAGCAAAATCAAAATTAAATAAAAAATTATATTTGATATTGTTTCATTGTTTCGAGTTATTGATTAGTTAAATTAGATAACGAAAAGGTCCATTAAATAACGGTTTGTTTTCAGGAATTTTCTTTTCCATATAGTTAAATTTTATTAAATTATTACAGGATTTTTTTTTATAAAATACGTATTTTATTTTTGTTTTAGGTCGGGCATACAATTAACAATATTGGCCGTTTTATTTAAGAACCCGTTCCTTTTTAATGTTTTAGGTCGGGCATACAATTAACAATATTGGCTGTTTTTTTAAGAACCAGTTCCTTTTTAATGTTTAGGTCGGGCATACAATTAACAATATTGGCCGGTTTTTTAAGAACCAGTTTCTTTTTAATGTTTTAGGTCGGGCATACAATTAACAATATTGGCCGTTTTTTTTAAGAACCCGTTCCTTTTTAATGTTTTAGGTCGGGCATACAATTAACAATATTGGCCGGTTTTTTTAAGAACCAGTTCCTTTTTAATGTTTTAGGTCGGGCATACAATTAACAATATCGGCCGGTTTTTTTAAGAACCAGTTCCTTTTTAATGTTTCTAACACTTAGTTTGTAAAGAATTTCCTCTTCGTTAACGGAATATTCGTTAAATTCAAATATTTCTGCTTGTTAACGAAACATGTCTCCGCATTACGCAATGTGTTTGTACGCAATTAACATTTTTTTCTAATTATATGGAAAATCTAATGTTTTTATCTATTTGTAGGCTGTGTATGCAACTGCATGTCTCATGGAGCATAATTGCCAACCAAATGTGAAATTAAATTTTGCAAAGGATTTCATGGTAAATTTTTTATTCATACTATTTTTTTAAAAGAATTTTGCATCTTTTGCGCTTGCAGTCTGCCAAATAAATTTTTGCGCAAAACAGTGGAATTCCGCCCGAAAGTTACTTTGCAAGCAAGTTTGCACGAAATTATGCAAAATATATCTTCTATCTACTTGTGTTGATATAACTGTAGTAGCAGACCGTAATATCGCTGAGAGTTTGATGTACAGTGTACATATATCTATTATGTACTTGTGTCTAGATAACTGTAGTAGCAGGCCGTGATATTGCTGAAAATTCACTGTACAGTGTACATATCTCTATCATGTACTCGTGTCTAGATAACTGTAGTAGCAGGCCGTGATATTGCTGAAAATTAACTGTACAGTGTACATATCTCTATTGTGTACTTGTGTACTAGCAGGCATTAATATTGCTGAAAGTGTACTGTACAGTGTACATATATCTATTATGTACTTTTACTAGATAACTGTAGTAGCAGGCCGTGATATTGCTGAACATGTACTGTACAGTGTACATATGTATATTATGTACTTGTATTAGATAACTTTAGTAGCAGGCCGTGATATTGCTTATAGTGTACTGTACATTGTACATATCTATATTATGTACTTGTATTAGATAACTGTAGTAGCAGGCCGTGATATTGCTGAAGGAGAGCATATTTCAACTATGTACACTCATGCACTCTGGGGAACCATTGCTAGGTAAACTTTCATAAGATAAAAATATTAAAACAAATCATTTTTAAACGTTTATGTTTTAAACTATACTTTCTTGGGGTTAATATTATTTAATCATTTTAATTAATATGATCATCCACTATTTATATCAATTCTTTAAGTGATTTGAAGATAAAAAGACTTTTTCAATCTACACCGGGTGTCCCAATACACATGGGAATTAAGTGATTTGATTTCCGATAGTTGAAAAATGACAAATAGTGTATCTAAATAACGTCTTTTGAGCTTTTGAAAATGTGGCCTGTTTTTTTGTTAGATTTCGTTGTTATTAGATGAATTAAAATTTTAACAGATTTATTAATATCTCTTTCAAATTTGAAAGTGAAAATATGGCAAACCACCTTTTGGAATTCTCAAGACTAGTAATCTTAATAATTAACTTTTTTAACTAGAACACAACAAAAATGGTTTTTATATAATAATGCAACGCGGAACAAAGTCGTGACTTACTTTGAATAACAACACCAGTCCCTTTAAATTAGTATTTTTTTGCAATTGATTTAAAATTTGGTTTTGTGCTTACATTTTATTTGTGAAGGCGTGATCATCTTCATCTGTATAAACAGTTTTGGTGTACATGCAAGAGGTGTGCGGATCCAACAGGTGAGACAAGTGTTCTTAAAAGATTTAATTTTTTAACTTTAATTCATTAATTAAACAAGCAAGGATTTTTTATGTATTTTCAGAGTTTGGAACCAACTTTTCAACTCTTCTCGATAACGGTCATCCAATGCTTCCGGAAGATCCCCTCAACTCAGAATCCGACTGGATCTGTGAAAAAACAGGTCGGTTTACAGAATTAGATTGGATCTGTGAAAAAAACAGGTCGGTTTACAGAATCAGACTGGATCTGTGAAAAAACAGATCGGTTTACAGAACCAGACTGGATCTGTGAAAAAACAGGTCGGTTTACAGAAACTGTTTGAAGTTCTATTAAAACAGTGGAATACAGCTAGTTTGGTTTTAAACTAGATTTTTTAACCACTTTTTTTTAGCTTCTAAATTCAAATTGCGTTTTAAAACATATTTTAGCGGGGCATGTCGGATTCACGGCGGTATCTTTTGAGCACAATTATGAAGGTGTCCTTGTTATCTTAAAAAATGTCATTTTAGGATAGAAAAACAAAGTTATCTTCCTCAAAAAAGGGACAGTTGTGAAAAGGATTTTGAACTTATAACTACCTGAATTATCTGAAATAATGTTTAGGAAAAGTGAAGACTGCCCAGGAAGTTAAGATAGAGCTCACTAAGATTGGACAAGAGTTAGAGATGATTCAAACCAAGGGAATTGTTGATGATATTGAACAGTTTATTGAGTCACATTCTAAGGTACAGAAATAAATCTTAAAAATGCGCCAAATTATTTGACCAATATTAGAAAATCATACTTGAGTGAAATAAGTTTGGAGCATAAACAATTTACTCTGCCCCATAACAAACATTAACTTTAATTTAAAAATAAGTCTGACTTACTAAAATGTAGTTCAGTTTAAATAACTAAAATTTTTTAAAATGTTTTAACTTTTCTTGAATTTTCATTTTGTTTGTCTGTATTTTAGGAGCTGCATCCTAATCATTACCATATGGTGACAGCTAAGCACAACCTTCTCCAGATGTATGGCAGAACTGAGGGATATCTTATCCAGGTAAACAGAACCTTCTCCAGATGTAAGGTAGAACTGAGGGATATCTTATCCAGGTAAACAGAACCTTCTCCAGATGTATGGTAGAACAGAGGAATATCTTATCCAGGTAAACACAACCTTCTCCAGATGTATGGTAGAACAGAGGGATATCGTATCCAGGTAAACACAATCTTCTCCAGATGTTTGGTAGAACTGTATCTAGGTAAACACAACCTTCTCCAGATGTATGGTAGAACTGTATCCAGGTAAGCACAACCTTCTCCATTTGTATTGTAGAACAGATGGATATCTTATCCAGGTAAACACAACCTTCTCCGATGTATGATAGAACTGTATCTAGGTAAACACAACCTTCTCCAGATGTATTGTAGAACTGTATCCAGGTAAACACAACCTACTCCAGATGTTTTGTAGAACTGTATCCAGGTAAACACAACCTTCTCCAGATGTATGGTAGACCTGTATCCAGGTAAACACAACCTTCTCCAGATGTATGGTAAACCTGTATCCAGGTAAACACAACCTACTCCAGATGTATGGTAGACCTGTATCCAGGTAAACACAACCTTCTCCAGATGTATGGTAAACCTGTATCCAGATAAACACAACCTAGTCCAGATGTATGGTAGACCTGTATCCAGGTAAACGCAACCTACTCCAGATGTATGGTAGAACAGAGGGATATCTAATCCAGGTAAACACAACCAAACAGAAATATTGATGAAATCCTGCCAAGAAGCCCAGAGGTATTAGTTTAAAGGTAGTTAAAGTAAAATAATTTAAAAATAGACTGAATTCACAATAATTTTTCTAATGGCGAAGAAAAATAACATTTTTAAACTTGCTTGTTAAAAACGGAATTAAACGTTATTAAAAATCGGTTTGAAGAGTCTAAAGTTTTTTGAATTAAAAACAAAAAATAAGATTTAGTTTTAATATTATAAATCAAAAATGAATTGTTTTAGGATATGACTGAGGAACAACTGAACCGAAAGATTGATCTATGTAAAGAGAATCTAGAGATCTTGAGTAAAATAGATCCTCATATGATCAGGTCAATAATCAAAAAAAAAGAACTGAGTTCTTGCCACAAACTCTGATTTTTAAATCTCTATATTTTTTCAATCCGTTGAAATAGACCTATGATGCAACTTATAAATTCTTTTTTTGACCAAATAGTCTAAATTTTATATATAAAAGGTTGATAAGAAAATTTGAATTTTTGGAAAGAACTCAGTTTCTGTGATAAAGGAAAGGAATTAAGCCTTTGTCACAAACTCAAATTTTATAATCCTTATATGTTTGCTACCTAACGATGAAAACCTTTTATATTTCAAACTTTGATTAGTTGATCTAACATAATTTAAATAATCTAAGGTCTATGAGATTGGGTTGCAAAGATATAGGGATTAGCAAGTCAGAGTTTGTTGCAATTCCTTCACTAAAAATTTTTCAAAATATTTTCAAAATAGGGTTTTTCATTTTTTTTCTCTTATTAGAATATTTTGTGATTTCATTTTATATATGATTAACTTATTAACTTGTTTTAGGTTGGAAGTTTACAGTGCAGCAGCACACTTTGAACTTCATCTTCCTCAACTACAGGTTGGACATACAATATACAGGGTTACACATAAATAAGACTTTAAGGACGACATTTAGAATATATTTTTTTCCTTTCTTTTCTATATCATTTCTTGTACGGTGTATCTATCATAAAATATCATGCTTAAGACAAAAAAATAAATTTCATAGCTTCAGGATGGTATATTTTGTGTACTGTCCCGTTTTACCGTCTGTACGCTGTATTTATTTATACTAAACACTATATTCTAGCTGTTTGAAAGTCAGGACGGTATATTTTGTGTACCGTCCCGTTTTACCGTCTGTACGCTGTATTTATTTATACTAAACACTATATTCTAGCTCCCTGAAGGTCAGGATGGTATATCTTGTGTACTGTCCCGTTTTACCGTCTGTACGCTGTATTTATTTATGCTAAACACTATATTCTAGCTGCTTGAAAGTCAGGACGGTATATCTTGTGTACTGTCCCGTTTAACCATCTGTACGCTGTATTTATTTATACTAAACACTATATTCTAGCTCCCTGAAAGTCAGGACGGTATATTTTGTGTACTGTCCCGTTTTACCGTCTGTACGCTGTATTTTTTTATACTAAACACTATATTCTAGCTGCTTGAAAGTCATGACGGTACTTTAAATGAATTTGAGTTTTCAGTTGAGTAAACATGTAAATTTCTTTTTCGAAAATCATTATTTTTCATCTTTACAGGGATTGTAAAGGAAAAATGAAAGAGGGTATAGGCTGAAACTTGAAAAACTTAGGTTGGCTCTTTTTATGATTTTAATTTAATCACTTTTCAGTTCTAGATATAATTGGTAATATAATTGATATGTCAACTCTATTATCAATTATATGTATTAAAAATTATTAAATTCAAATTATAAAAAGAGCAAACCTGAATTTTTAAGGCTCCTCTGGGATATCGTCGTTTTCAGATTGGTTGTGTATTTGCTGAATATGATCTGTTTAAAACTTAGAATCTTATACCAAATCTCACATATATGAGTTTTGGTATAATTTTGACACAGTTTTACATCAATTTCTCGAGACATGAACTTAAGTTACAAAATAATAAAAAAAACGCGAGAATGAACCTGCATTGGGTATTATTGTTTAGCTTGCTAAAAGAAGTTGGGAAACTGGAAAGCTTTCTACAGAGGAATTCAGGTAAAAATAATTGGGCTGGACCCTAATGTCGTCTTCCACAAAGACATTTTAGATGATTGGTATTAATAAACTCACATGAAAAGAGAAAATTTTTTTTAATATTTAATCTTTAATAAGATTTGATGAGGTGTGCCAAAAGTCTGATACACATTTTCAACGAGGTTTCTAAAGGAGTAATGAAAGAAACAAAGCCAATGCAGAAAATGGTGAGAGGACTGGGACACCTTGCAAACATCATTGACTAGTGCACAGTGGTTTAAAAACCCGATTTCAAATATTACAAATACTAATACTAATTCGTTACTTTGAGTCGTTTAAATTTCTTAATAGACGAGCTATATAACTAAAAATGTTCTGATTCTAAGTTCTTCATCATTTGTGATACAAATTTCATTAAAAACTATTTTTCTATGCAGGCTTCAAATTTTTGGTTTGGGAACTCGGTAAAACTACGAAAAATTTCTTCACTAATCTGAATATTCAGAACTTTCAAAAAGAAAGTTAAGATTTCCAACAAAGTTTTGTTCCAGAAAACTCTGAAATAGGAAGACGACTTTTACAAATAAGTTATAGAAGTATTTTGAGCATGAGACACAGCAATTGTGCAGTGTAAACAGGCACACTTCACTAAATTAGTGATTTATTAAATGTCTAGTAAAACTTTATTTGTTTTGTAACAAACAACATCAGATACGCATGCGCTTAATTTTTCGTTAATGTCGTCTTTTTATTCCATGGTTTTCTGGCTCTCACTGTAGATTAAAATCTAAATCGTTCAGGGAACGTCTGAAGGAACCACATAGCTCTGTACTGAAAGCTATTGAACTGTTGAAGGAGGAAGGAAATGATCTTCTTCCTGAAGGTCAACTCCTGTTACAGGTAGAAATACATTTAAAAAGAAATATTTCGTGTGATCCTCCATTTATAGAGTGGCATGTCCGATTCATTACGGTACCTTTGAAAATGAATGAGATAAACAAACAATGTAGAAAATTGTCAAAGATAAATACTGTTCAAGCTGGAAAAACAACGATATCTTCCACAATATTGATCAGATAAAGGTTTAAAGGGAACCGTTGTGAATCGGTAATGTTCCCCTTTAAATGGATCGGTTTCTGATAGTACATTTATAAAACCCAAGGGTTTAAACAACTCTTAGCTTTTTTTACATGCTTGAAGCTGACAAAAACAAATATAGTAATAACTCAAAATATCGGATTTAAAAAGCGTTGTACTTTTTTCCCCTTACGCAAACTAATCCAATACTTAATTTCCTATATTTAATAATTGACAAAGTCATAAGAACGTTTTTTGAGCTTTCAAAAATGTGGTCTTACTTCCTCTAAAATGGACTGGGATATTAAACATTCAATAAATTGTGTTGTTTTTGAAAAACCGGAATCTGGACGTGGATAAATATCGTCATTATTTTTTAAATTGCTGAAACGAAACCCCACATTTTGCGAATCCCGCAGAGACTAAAATTTATTAGTGTTAAGCGTTCCCTATTGATTGTGCCACTGTGGTTTATTGAAAATTAAACATTTTAGGCTCGTGATACGTTGACTCAGTTAGAAGGATTCATGAAGACAGTTGGATGCCAGTTCTAATCAATCAATCGATCAATACTCAAATTGTTATAAAATTCAATACTTAGAAGAATTTGCTCATAATTTTTTTGGTTTATCAAATTGTACAAAGATCCGACTATTGTTTATTGTTATACTTGACCAACTATTAGTTAATTCACATAGATAAATCTTATACATGTACATCCAAGAAGAAAACTACAAAAGTAACCAATTGGCTTGATTTGTAGGTTATGTACATTGAATAGATCTGTACGTGAGTATAGAGAAATAAAGGCAAAAAAGAACATTTCAGTTTTTCCCAATAGTCAAATATAGAGATAGAGCTTTTAAAATATCTATGAATTTTCTTACAATTGTGATAAACAAATTTGATATTTTGTTTATTAACTGTTCCGGTATGAGTTTCTACTATTTTCTCCAAAGGTTAGCATAATTGTTGAAATAATGTCTTTTTCAGGCTAAAATTAGAAAAAAATACTTTTATTCTTGCCTCTCATTCAAAAACCCATTAAAGAATTATGCTGATCTAAATGTTGATTTTGTTTATCATGATTTCAAGATAATTTACAGAAGTAATGAAATTGAAAGTGCTATATAGCAATAATACTTACCGTGGGCGAAGCTGATATTTCTCTAAGAAAATAAAGCTATATTAAAGTATAACTTACAAATCAAGCCAATTTTTGCTTTTGCATTTATGTTTGTTGGATGTATACACATGTTAAATTTGGTTCTCAATGTGAAATAACCAATATTTGGTCAAGTTAAAACATTTAATGATCAGATTTTTTGTACAATCCTGAAAACCTAATATTTGAATAGTATCATATTTTATTGTTTTTAAACTTTTTCAAAATAAATATCATTTTGTTTTAAAATAACTATACGAGACGGAGAGATACAGTGAGACTCATAAAACTGTGAAAGATGACATTTGCACACCCTGATGTGTATTTGATTTTATTATACAGCAGTTTTACCAGTCTGCACTTTGGATCAATCTATTTCATTTTCTTCAATTATTACATATAAAGCTGTCAATCTTTTTTTTAATTTAATTTATTCTAGCTTGCCATTTTTTGGTGAGAGGAAATCAAGTTTACTGCAGAAAAAAATATGTTTATTTATGTTATCACCAGAAGATAAATATTCTACTAAATTTATGTTATGCAAAAAACAGGTTTAAATATCACAGGTTTGGTTGAGATCACATATACTGAATTTTAAAACCAACGACGTGCAGTAAGGAATATTTTTGAAATAGATTATGTAAATATGTTTTTTTTTTTGGGGGGGGGGGATCGTAACTATTTTTGATTTCATTCCATTTTTCACGTCTTTGACTTCAGCAAAAACCTTCTATGCAAAAACATTATTATAAAAATTATGACTTTTTTAAAGGACTCTCTTCAAAACACTCTTTCCGTGAAATTTTTCAACTATAAGCAAAATTTGTTATTTTGTACTCTACATTTACGTTTTTGGATTGTTAATTAATGTTTGGTTTAAAATCAAAACTGTAAAAATCAAAAGAAATATTACTTGCATGTAAAAAATAAGTAACATTTCAAAATGTTGTCTGATATTAAGCAATTGTTTACATAAATTTACTACATGTTAACAATTATATGAAAGTAATGAATAAAGAACATTATATACTTGATAGATATTCTGACAATGGGTAAATGGCATCTCATAATATTTCTTAAAAATTATCTTGTTTACTATATAAAAATCAAAAAAATTTTGATTTTTGAAAGAAAAAAATAATTATATGTTAGCATTTGTTTTGATTAGTTTGACAATGCTGAATTTGTTCATCGCTTGTACAACCTCGTGTACTGTAGTACTCTTTTATCACACAACTGTACTCAACAAGACAGTACCGTACAACCTTAAAACAATTCCTGGTATGTTTCAAAAAGTTTAACAAAAATATAAAATAACTATTTTTTTTATCAAAATCTGTCATATTTTTAGTCGATTCATCGTCGTATATATCAATACAACGACGAAATTCGATTTCAATTTTGATTTTTACCAATCTCTCAACATTATGGATTCACGTCGTGGAACAAAAAGAAGTTGTCAATTAACAGCTTCTCTTTTTTTGCAAGCTTGCAATTTAAAAAAAGCTTCCTAGAATTCAAAAATCAAATAGAAAAGTCGTTTTCATTGTATTAATAAAATCTTACATTTACACCAGCTGCAGTACACTTAGTTTTCATCCAATCCGTCCACTGGCAACCCTGTACAGCACGAAGGTCAACTTCACGCCAGCTAAACAAATTTAGAATAATTGAGAGTCACATATTGAACGGAGCTGGGAACTTTTATGTCGGATATTATAATTTTGATTGCTTGATTTCGATATCCATTTGGGCACTTTTGATTTGAGGATTTATAAAAACTACGATCTTTTCAAAATATCTTCATTTTAGTTATTCCTCCTCCTCTCTTCAATCCCTGACTAGGTAAAATTACCATGTAGGATATCGAGTAATATTAAATTATTCTGAATATAAAAGATCAAAATCAAGCATTGATCTCGATACCCACAATGGAAGAGTTCCCAGCTCTGAATAGTTTAGAAAACTAAAAAAATGACTTCCCTGTAAAGTGGAGATAAAAAATTATTATTAACCTGGTAAAACAGCTTTGTTCCTGGTATACTTGAAGGAATGTGCTGTTATACTCACTACTTCTACAACAATAGTTCTCATCCAATCCTTAAATTGAAAAAAAAATTAAATGTGGATTTTTTGAAAATATATAAATACCGGTTTAGAGGTATTTTAAAATATTCGACAAGGTTTAGTCAGGGCAAGTGCAGTTGATGTTGTATCAATGGTTTACCCTGGAGTTTACCTTGTGGTTTAGTTATGGTAAGTACATATGTTGTATCTATGGTTTACACAGGAGTTTACCTTGTGGTTTAGTTAGGGTAAGTACAGATTTTGTATCTCTGGTTTACCCTAGAGTTTACCTTGTGGTTTAGTTAGTGTAAGTACAGATGTTTGTATCTCTGGTTTACACAGGAGTTTACCTTGTGGTTTAGTTAGGGTAAGTATAAATGTTGTATCAATGGTTTACCCTGAAGTTTACCTTGTGGTTTAGTTAGCGTAAGTACAAATGTAGTATCTATGGTTTGACCCTGAAGTTTACCTTGTGGTTTAGTTAGGGTAAGTATAGATGTAGTATCTATGGTTTGACCCTGGAGTTTACCTTGTGGTTTAGTTAGGGTAAGTATAGTTGTAGTATTTATGGTTTGACCCTGGAGTTTACCTTTTGGTTTAGCTAGGGTAAGTATAGATGTAGTATCAATGGTTTGACCCTGGAGTTTACCTTGTGGTTTAGTTAGGGTAAGTACAGATGTAGTATCTATGGTTTGACCCTGGAGTCTACCTTGTGGTTTAGTTAGGGTAAGTACAGATGTAGTATCTATGGTTTGACCCTGGAGTTTACCTTGTGGTTTAGTTAGGGTAAGTATAGGTTGTATCTATGGTTTACACAGGAGTTTACCTTGTGGTTTAGTTAGGGTAAGATGTAGTATCTATGGTTTGACCCTGGAGTTTACCTTGTGGTTTAGTTAGGGTAAGTATAGTTGTAGTATCTATGGTTTGACCCTGAAGTTTACCTTGTGGTTTAGTTAGGGTAAGTACAGATGTTGTATCTATGGTTTGACCCTGAAGTTTACCTTGTGGTTTAGTTAGGGTAAGTACAGATGTAGTATCTATGGTTTGACCCTGAAGTTTACCTTGCGGTTTAGTTAGGGTAAGTACAGCTGTAGTATCTATGGTTTGACCCTGAAGTTTACCTTGTGGTTTAGTTAGGGTAAGTATAGATGTAGTATCTATGGTTTGACCCTGGAGTTTGAACAACAGATCTAAACCTCTCATATCTTCAGCGCGACATTCTAAGGTCAGGGTCAAATCTTCAAACCTAAATAAATAATGTTTTTATTTCTGACCATGAGTTGAGTTCCTCTGTGTTCTGTATTATTGAGTAAGTCGACAATTTAAAAGTGTCCCAACGATTCTTTACAGAGATCTATATTTTATTTAAACATAAATATTGGATATATTTTGGAGGATTTTCTAAAATTACTGATGAATTTTAAAAGGATAAACGGAAAATAAACTATAAAAATATATACCAAGATAAAAAAGGCCCCGATGCAATTGAGCACGTTAATATTACTCTTATGTTAAATATTAGTTAAAAATAGCATTGAAAGGAATTGAGTCTTTGCTAACAGACTCAAATTTTCTTATCCCTAAATCTTTACAACCTGATTGTGAAACTTTTGATATTTATTTGATATAATTAAATTCATAATAAGAAATTATTTAAAATTCGGTGATGGTGATGGACCAAACCTCTGTAGAGTGAAAAAAGTAGATGTTAGTTCCACATTTATTGAAAATATATTTCGGTCTGGGTTGACCCTCGTCAGTTCTTGAGATTTTTTCTGTCACAAAGTTAAAAACAAACACATTGTGTTGCAAAGATAAAGGGTTTATGAAATCATAGTTTGTGGCAAAGACTCAATTTCTTTCCAAGATATTTTATCTTGTAAATGAGGTTTCTTACTTTGAGAAAAATGAAGAAATACATCGTCGACCATACTGTGTACATTCTCCCTAAAATAAAATAAATTTTCATTTCATTTTCGTTACTCAAATTCTATTCTATAAACTGACTTGGGAACCCAGCTTTGCCTGAGTTTTCCCTGAAAAATGCACCTCAGCTTAGAATCTTTAAACCAAGCTAAGAACATTCCCGTGGTTATCCCAATTTCCCCAGTCAAAATTGGTCTCTGGGTTCATAAGTAGGTATAATAATCGGACATGCAAACAGACAAACAAACAGAAATTAATTCTTATTTTATTTTTATTTTTCAAAAGTCAGTATATTGAACGTAGACGTAACCGCTTTGTCCTTATTCTTTAGATTTTACTTCTTTTAGAGTTAAATTAAACGAAAAAATCAATTTCAAGAAAATTTTCTTTACTTACCTTTACACAAATATTCTCAAGAATGGATCCGTTGTTAGATAAATATTTTCCACCAGAACAGGGTCCCTCTACACCAAAACTGTATTCACCTAAACAATAAAAAGAAAAATATTCAAAATGTTTTTTCAATTTAAATTCAGAATGCACACAACAATAATTATAGGTTTTAAGGATATAACATAAGAAGTACAATTCACAAAAAAAGGTTTAATTTAAGTGTATCATTGTGATGGGAAATGCAACTCATTAGATTAAGTATAGGGGCACTTTAAATTATGTCTACAGTCACTTTAAATATGAACTCATTACTCATGCCTCGTTAATTACATCACTAATTTACGTAATAAATAATAAAATCTAATAAAGTTGAGGAATCTGAAGAATGTGTATTCAGCTACTGCTCATGAGAACAAACCATTGACGATCCTTTTTTTCAAAATATAATTTCACGTTTTGTGCGTAGAAAATGGTTTTAGCTGAATCATAAATTCCTTTGATAAGGCTTGGCAGTGGCAAGCAGGATAAAAATTGTGATTCTCTTGGTTAGATGTTTTAGAAGGTATACCATCAATGTAATTGTAATTTGCAGTATTGCAATTATTCTGCAAGCAAGTCTAAAAAATCTGCATGCAACTATGTAAGTATCGAGAGAAAAAAATGTTAAACCTTCAAACGAATTTTAACATAACGCTATACCATGCGCAGTTTTTTTTTTGACTATTTTGCAAAAGCTTTTTACTAAAACATTAGTTTTTGACTTTTTTACTAAACAGTGGACACTGTACATTTGTTCAAATGGTTTCAATGACATAACAAAATTGAATAATGAAGAATTCCAAAAACAGATAAAGTTTGCCAAAATAATTTCTGTGAACACTAAACAATAAGTACAGAGTGATTTATGTTCTTTTTAGGCAAAAAATAGCAATGCCCGACATTTAAAAATATATAAATTTTTAATATTTTTGACCTCCTAGGTTCAAATCCTTTCTCCTGCTACAGGAAAATAATTTCTTAAAGTCTGGAACTGATTCCTCGTACACTATTGATATCTGCCAGGAATAGAAACATTTAACTTTTAAAAATGAATCTCTTTATTGAGATTGACATATAAAGACCAAGATTTTAATTGGAATGGTATTCTCTGAAAAAAGGGTAAAAATAAAGATTGGGTAAAACCTTCTTTAAGCAATATATGGTTGTTGAGAAACCCAATTTTTAGAATAAGCTCTCGAGCGCGAATGGTTTTGGAAATTCTCTCAACATAAAAAATTTGGACTTCAATCTAAAAATAAAATAAAGTTGAATATAATATTGATAAAATAAAAAAGTATATATAGATAAAATCATTGTTTTTTTTCATACGTAAAGCTAGGAACTGAGTTCTTGCCTGAAACATATCAAGTTAATCTAAGTGAAGTACGCCACAAAAATTTTTTTTTTCGGCTCAATTTGTTTATAGTTTCTTTTAAATAAAATGCCTCCCTTGTTGTTCTTATTTTGTAGAAAAGCATCATATTTTCTCCAATCAGGTTCCCGGACCATTAAAACAGGGATATTTTCTACTCCATCTATACAGATAATAATTAAAAGTAGAAAATGAAAAATACAATTTTGCAACAAAAAAATGCAAAAGAGTTGATTAAAACTGTGTAAGGGAGAGTCCCTGTATTTGATGTAATTATTGTATTTATCTGCCAACTAGGTTTACAAGACAAAACAGTGTGGTACACTGTGATTTACAAACTAGACTTGAAGGTGCGCCCAAGAGTACTTTAGATCAGTTAAGTTCATAAAGAAGACTCAGAAGAAGAAACAAAACCTGATCACTGAGAGGAGACTTTAAAATTTAAAAAAATATTTTTATAAAATGACATTTCAAATCCTATAAATTTTCAAAATATTCAAGATCAATTGTGAATATTATTATCCCCAAAAAAAAAAATCAAGTTCCTATTAAGTAAGTACAATATCATTAAATGAAGAGACTGACGTAGATATTTTAGGTCACCCTTCATTTAAACACGGGCATGTCTAATTCACAGCTGTACCCTTTAAACCTTTATCTGTTAAAATAAGTGGAAGTTTTACAGCTAGAAAAGTGTTTAATTTCTTTCTTTATTGCTTTAGAAAATATTCTCAAATCCCTTTTATAAAGAATACATTAGAAATCTGGACATCTCTATATTCTAGATAATACGAAGGGTTTAAGGGTAACATTGCTAATTTAAATATATTGAAATCACGCCTACAGTCCCTTTAAGACGTACGCCGCCAAGAAATTGAAAAAAAAAATCCACGAAGAATGTGGAGATTACGTCAGAGATAAACTATTCCATTCTGTTTAGTGTTTCGTAAAACTAGAAAATTCTGGTCAGTGAAATAGTGAGATACTGTGACCGCTCCCTACTTTAAAATAAAAGTAAGAAATTTGTCCTGTGTGGACCTAATCATACAGTGTGGACCTAAACTTATTACCACCAATTCACAATTACTAAAACTTTAGTTGTGTGTGAATCATAGCACTGTTTTTTTTTCTTGGTTTTTTGAAATCAAACTTTATTGTGTGAAATAATGAACTGAATAATAAAATGAAATCTAATCTTACTTTTTTATGCTCGACGGTAAAGTAATTGAAGATCTTTTTTATTTCTTATTTTAGCTCTGGCTGGTCAAACGGCTGGACCGAATTGGATGAAATTTTTTTCAGGAAACTCAAGGGTCATCGGGGGTGACATAGAAATCTAAATCCGAAATTTTAAAAATTCCACGGACAACGCCGGGAACTTCGTTAGTTGTTTATAATCTTGAATTAAGAGAAAAACTTACAAGTTTGTTGATATTTTGAAGAGTTGATATTGTATGGAGAGGATACCCTCCATCTATTGACTGGTGTTGAGTCTAGTATCACAATACCAGATGATCCAGTGCTGAAATATAATTTGACATTCAGAGAGCTTTGTTTCCATTTTTTGACGTGAATTTCTTATTCAAATCTTTTTTTTAAAAACAAAAATGGATTTTTGTTGCTTATTTCGTTTTCAATATATTTTTAGCTATAAACAATAATACATTTTCATGATTCCGCGCAAAATTGTTGAACATTTAGTAAAGCCATTTATACGTTTTTGAGAAACATAGAAATGTTTTAAAACTTTACCTCTGAGTGATATTATAGAAATGTGTCCTACTGAGAAGAATTCTACAAAGAGGACTACTAGAGTTTACAACTAGAATTCGTCCGGTGAAATCAGAGTTTTCGTCTATACTACAACTAGTCTCTACTCGTCCCACTAAAATTATCATTAAATGATTAAAAACGATTTTTTAAATTTTAATTGGTAAATAGTAAATAATATCTTCTTTTTTAACGTCAAGTTCAAACCTTTTGATTGCAGAATCAAAACCACGTGTTTAAACCCAAAATGGCGGATAAATTACCTATGAATTGTCGTCTTCCTGTATCGTGAACTGGAAACGCGGCAAGGATTCCTAGATCTACTTGTGTTGAGTCGTCTTGCAATAAGAATATATACGGCTGCGTTGAATTGTTTAACTTGAAACCTAAATGATAAAAATTGTTTTTTTGACCAAACAATTTATGATTTTTTCTTATTTCTTTACTTAAACATTTGATGAAAAAAAAATGGGGAGTTTAAACAATCAGAAGATTGTCTGACAGTTAAATAATGTAAATTACTGGGGAGCAATTTAAATAAAAAGTGACACACAATTTTCTGTTTTTTGACCTCCCTTAGTGTCACATGAGGTCCAGCAAACAAATGTTTCTATCCAAGTAACATATTAAGGAGGCATATATACAAACTAAATATATTGACTCCTACCTACAAGAGCTATAAGTGGGGGAAGAGCTAGAAGTGCGGAGAGGATAAAGAATATTCCAACCCGTCCTGTTAGTGAACTACTTATTCCAAACCCAGCGCGTTCAGCTACATCATTCCTAAACAGAGATGAAGTCTTTGACACGAACTCAAATCGTCTAATCCATAAATGTATATTCGCAACATGATGGTGTAACTGTAAACCCTTGATATTTCAAACATAGGCTAAATGATTTAACAGAAATTATAGTTTGAAATATCTAAGGTCTACAACATTGGGTTTCAATGATATAGAGATTATAAAATCAGAATTTGTGGCAAAGATTCAACTGTGAAAAGATGTATGTCAAGTTATTTGTTATGTTGCAAAGGATATTGTAATTTATAACTGATTTATTTCTAAGCGTGCGTGGAAAACTATCAGAAATTTATCCATTCATCTTACAAATTCCAATACAAACCTTTTCATAATAAATAGAATGAAAACGACTATCGTGTCACAGTTGTATATAGTAAGTAAAGTTAAAACAGAAAGTTCAACTATTTAAAATTAAACTCATGATTAGTTTTTTGGTTTTATTTGACAATATTAACGATAATGCAACAAATATTCATTATTTTCTTATGTTAAAATTATAATTTTTATATTTTTTTTTCAAACCTATTTTTTTCCGAATTTTCTTCCGAATCCGAGCAGAGAGGAGAGAACAGGCTCCAAAGCGTATCCTGGAGAAGAATTTTATTTTATATTATGATTTTGTCTGTTAAAATTCTAAATTGATATTCTGTGGAGCCCCTGATCTGCATACTGCAGTACTGTGTGTACTGCAGCCTGGTTCTAGAACAATCCACCTTACTATATGAACTCATTGTATATTCTATGAAATACAGTATTCTACAGTAGCTTGTCTTGTTCACTTGACAGTAGTTCTACAATTCAACAATTTCAGAGATTGGGATTATAAAGCTAGTTGTTGTTGTTAGTGGGAGACACCCCCTCCCAGTACAGTTTAAAAAAGGTTAATAATGGCAAATGGTAAATGCATTGCCTCATACATTAAAAAAGATTTTTAAATATTTTTACCTTCAGTGGATGTTTGAGCTCATAAGATAGAAGAACAGTTAGCAACCACATACATACTAAACAGTAGACAATACAGCCAACAAAGTTGACAGTTAAAAAATTCATTTTCAAGGAGTTGGAATAAGTAGGAAGGGTGTCTTTAATTTGTATTCAACAATCTTTAAATTTGCAGAGCTGTCTTTTGATATTTTTTTATTTAAATTTGTAAAAAAATGTACACAGCAAAAAGCGGAAAATTTATGTTTGATGGGTCAAATTGGGATCGAAAGTCACATCTTGCTGAACTAAGAACAAAACTGTTAATTTGCGGGGTGGGGGGAATGAATGTGTTTTCTTTCTTTTGAATGTCGTCTTTGTTTTATCTCTTTTTCTATGCGCAAACCCTAAAAAAGCACTGTTTTAATTAATAATAACGGACAGAAAGCTAGATATATTCACCTAATGTTGAGAAACTATAGAAAACCAGAAAACTAGATATATTCACCTAGTATTGAGAAAACTATAGTAAACCAGAAAGCTAGATATATTCACCTAGTATTGAGAAAACTATAGAAAACCAAAAAGGGTCCAACACATTGCTGTTGTAGTTGAACTCGGTGAATGTGACCAGAATCCAGACCAGGACTAGGACCAGGAGTAGGACGGAGTTGTACAGGAGGACTTGACGTCCTAAAACTCTATTCTGCCAGGACAGCAAACTTTTTATATTTATCTCAGGGTCTAAATGAGAAAAAATATCAGAGACCTAATTTAATGAATTACCAACCGACGTTTTAAATCCATAAATCACCGATTCAAAGTTAACGATTAAATGGAGAGTGAAGCGGCGATTCATGATTTGAACTGGCGGTACGTAGTTCAACGACTTCTCGCAATTCATAAATTCCTGTCCAAATTACACTTATATAAACTTTTATTAAAAGTTCGAGATTCATTTACTTTTTTAATTCTATAGCATTTTATTTTATTTTGTTTTATTTTATTTTATTTTATTTTATTTAATTAAATACTTGTTTTCCACTTCGAATGATTAAATTTGAAATTGGAATAATATATTTTGATGTTAGATACAAGTTTTTTAGAAGAACAAAATTATTTAGATTTAAAACTTGTTTACCTATTGCTGGAAGAGGTTGGAGGGTTGAGCAGAATGGTTTGATATGAGAATGGCAGGATGGGAAGAATAGACCGGAAAGAGAATTGAAAAATATTGACGTGTTTGTCTCGTTAATCGCGCGAGGGAGGGACGAATTCTCACTCCTGAATTTTAAAAGTATGGTTAATTATAAACCTCAATTTACAAGTTAAAATTTATAGTTTTAATCCCTGACTTGACTGATAGAAATTCTACATGTTTTCAATGAGAGCTCATTTTTTTCCGGAGAGAACATTTTAAGTTTTTTTATTTAAATTATGCAACTTAATAAATTAGGTTTACTACATAAACTGAAAGCTAGAGGGCACTGCAAACCAAGATGTGTACGCTCTCACTAAAAAATCGAGCAGTATTTTGACAATTACTTCTAGTGAAACAAACTCGTTGCATTTTTTAAATAAATATGTCAAGGGCTACAAAAAAGTAAGAGTAAGTTAAACCAAAGTGAAAGGCGTTGCGACAATCTCAAGTGGAGTCTGTCTGTTGGTTTTCTATAAGACTGAATAGTCGACAAATAAGTTTGTTAATTTCAAATGAAAACAATAGTTTTCAAAAATAATATTTAATAATCACCTGGCATAACTAATCTGAGAGATGTATCTATTGAAGAGCTGTAGAGGACCATCAGGACGGATTCCATCCTTCTCATCCGGTCCTTCAATACATGGACTGCCGGGTTCAGAGAATACAAATATATTCTTACTTATCTCTGATCCTTGCATCTTTAAGGACTTCGGGGAAGGAGAACCTTAAAGTTAAAAGAATTTAAAATTTATCACAGCTTACAAAGATTCAGTCTGCTATGAAATAATTGCAACCTTTAAATCACAATAAACCAATCTAAGTTCTGGATTATGGATTTGATGAATGTGATATGGTTATCCTCTTTTAAAATTTACAGCTTAGTTTGCTGGAAAACCTTGTAATGAAATCATTGAATTGAATGCTAAAGTAATTTTATAGATATACAATATAATTTCGGACCTACCATCTTTATCCTTTCTAGAATCCGAATTCTTGACCAAATCTGCAGTATTGAAAGATTTAAGATTTTGCGGAGCTAGGATGGTTCGATCCCAACCTATTTCTTCTCCAGGTACTGCGTTGAGTATAGTCTGGTTCCAACCTATCTCCTCATGTTGCTGATTATCCACAGTGTTGAACCCAGATGTAAAATAAGCCAATCTAATAAAATAGTTAAAGGCTGAAACTTTATACAGTGAGACCCCCTAATAACGAATACATCGGAAGAATTTATCAAATGTCGTCTTGACAATTTTTCAATGAGTATTATACTATACTACGTAAATTTTAGTATTAGCGAAAATAAATAAATATCCATGAATATGCAAGAACAGTTTTAAAGAGTTCCATATAATCATTTAATTAAAAAACTAAATATCTGCAACATTCCATTATCAGAAAGTGAAGAATACGACATTTGATGAATTCTTTCGATGTATTCGTTATTAAGGGTTTCACTGTATCAATCTTCCATGATTTAGATATTAACGACATTATTATTTTTGCATTAAAATTTTTACTTTACCTAATTTCTCTTTCTGGAGTCCCTGACGGTCTACTGCCAGAAGTTGATCTAAACGCACTCGGATTTAACAGAAAACTAGGACTTTCGATCACAATTTGACTTTTTCTCTATTCTACTTTGTAGTGGCTGTTTCGTTTTTAATAAAATATATTAAAAAAAAACTATAAGGTAAGATTAAAGATTGTTGAATTATAAAAAAAATGTGATGACAGCACTATATAAGGAATGTAAAAGTTTCATCTAACAAATGGAATTAAGTTTTTGCCACATGCTCAATTTTTCTAATCCTTTATCTTTTAAATCCGACGATGTAAACCTTTGATGTTTCAAACTCAGATTATTCGATCCAACGGAATTGAAATATCTAAGGTCTATTTGCTTGAAAAGATATAGGGATTAGAAATTCAGAGTTTGAGGCAAAGACTTCATCACTGTTGGAGTATCGGAGCCAAATTCAACAATTAGCAGCATCATTCATCAAATTTTGTAAAATGAAATTTAGGTTTGGGGTAGTTCATAATAACTATTTATAACACTGTTATTTTGGTTCGCAGTCTTTGGACAGAAATTATCTCTTTATCGAGAAGGTTCAAGCCTTTTTGGATTTAATTTTGTCCTGAGCTTTAGCACGTTTATTTCACGACGAAGTGATTAAGAATGATAAGGTACACAATAGTTTCATAAAACTTAAAAGGGACTAAAAGGACGGGCCCCCTTCCCCTTTTATCAAGGAATATTTAAATATTTACCTGTAAAGTCTAGTAAATGAGAATCCAAACGTTACAAGGTTACAGAGTAGTAGGATAGTGAAAGGTATACAGGACCAGTAATCCAAGTAAACTGAATAATATAAATTCAGAATTTTATCGTATTTTTCCATTTTGCACAGAAAATATGCACCGCAAAAAAACGTTTCATCGGTATTAAATGAAAACTATAATATATTCTCTGCAATACTGTGTACAGTTTTATTTCAACTACGTTAACAAGCCATGCATGTCTCTTCCTCTAAAAGGAGGCAAAAAAAATAGTAAATTAAAGAAATCTGTATGTATAATAAAGCTCTTGATTCATATATTTATATTTTTATGTTAGCTATAGCTGACCAAACGGCTGGACCAAATTTGTGGAAATTGTTTGTGGAAACTCATGCTTTGCTAAAATTAATTCGAAAATTTGTCTAACGGGTAAAAGCCGGCACTTGAGCTAGTGTCTATTAAAATAATTGTACCTACCTAGTATAAACGAATATGCAAATATTCTAAATATAATGTTGGAGAGGGAAAATGGAAGATAACACAGAAATAGCTGAAGAGATGAGTTTAGGAAACCTAAACCACATTCCTAAAAGCAAATTATTAGCATTTTTTTGGACTGAAAAAAAATTCTCATCGCTTATTTGAAAAGCAAAAATACATTTTTCTTAAATAAAAAAAACAGAAAGCAAATGTTTACTCGCCTAAATGTTATTTTATCGTTGAAATCTTATTTCAAAATTTAAATTCTGCTCGATCAAATAGTTTGAAATACAAAAGGTTTGCACCATCAGTTTTCAAAGATATTGGGATTAGAAAATTAATTTGTAGCGAGTAATCAAATTCTTTTCAATTAAAGTGTTTTTATTAACCTGATTAGCTAGAAGAGGATGAATGTTAAGATCAAACATTGATTTTATAATTGACAAGATTGAAAATGTGATCGCTAGCATTGGTATTGAGGGAAGGCAAGCTACTCTGCCCAGATTATCCTCTATACAGGAAGACGACGTGGACTCGTTCCACGGTAGTGTAAGAATGCCCCGTAACATTAAATAAAGGATAATTATCAGCTGCAATGGCGCCTCAATAGACGCAGTGATGGATTTTATCTCATGTGCCTTTCTTTCAACTTCACGATACCGTCGCCGCTGTTCCCAGGAACTCCTTAATTGAAAAAAATCATTGGAATAAAACATTTTTTCATTTTTTTTTTTGCTTTAGTCTAAAAAAAAATACCTTGGAGTGATCAGTAGTAGGATATAGCATAGGGTTGGAATAAGGGGGAACAAACAGATATACAACAGAATCAAAACCTAGTTATAATTAAAAATTTTATAACTAATAATAATTATGATAAATGATATCTGCAAAATAATAATGATAATAATAATTATTGCAGTCAAAAAAAATAATAATAATAATAATAATAACAACAACAAATATAATAATAAAATAATAATAATAATAATAATAATACCAGAGCTTCAAAGGTTCCCCTTGTTTTGAAAATATCCTTGTAAGTGCCTAGGCCTAAGTGTAATGGAACAGATATACTAGGAATCCAGCAGGTTACAAGCAAACATATTCCATACGGGAAACTAGAAATAATATTATATGTTCAAAGGGACTAGAATTGTAATTTAAAGTGACCCTCCAATAAAAGATGGCCATGCTGATTCAAAACGGAAAACTGAAAAGCTTTGTCTGATATCAACATTTATAATTTAGAAAGCTGATTGTTTTTAATTGTGGTTTCTTTGCAAAAGAGACTTGCGCATTTCTATTGCAGGAAAGCATACAGTTAAACCCTACATAAGCCATACATCGAAAGAAATTATCAAATGTCGTATTCTTCACTTTCTGATAATGGAATATTGCAGATATTTAGTTTTTTAATAAAATGATTATATGGAGCTCTTTAAAACTGTTCCTGCATATTCATGGCTACTTATTTACTTTCGCAAATACTGAGGATTACGTAAAATAGTATAAAACCCATTGAAAAATTGTCGAGACGACATTTGATAAGTTCTTTCGATGTATGGTTCATTTAGGGTTTAACTGTATGCAAATTATTAAATTAAAACACGTTATAAACTATAAAAACGACAATATTATTCAACATTATTGATCAGATAAAGGTTTTAAGCTTATCGCTGTGAATCAGGCATTTTCATGTTTACATTTGGATGGTCTCTTGAAATTACACTTTCAGTCCCTTCAATAGCGTTTATTTCATAACACAAAATAGGTCAAATAATAAAACAAATGTTCTATGTTTGTATAAATAGTGTATACAATACAACGCACGGGCAGCCGTAGTACATTTGAATTTCCGAGCCGGGTCAACCTATCCGGTCCAGACATTGGGTTAATAAAACAGACACTCCATAGGACTAGCCGGTGCAACAGGGTTGACGCGGTCAGGCATTAGGTTGAATTTACTTTTACGTAACATTGTTTAAGCCTATCCTTTGTGCATATGATGATGTTGAAAACACAGTAGTTTAACTGGTAACTGGGAAATCAATTTATTGAGTGAAATACGTCTGTGGACACTGAACAATTGTTTCATGTATATTGGATTATCAAAATCATGGCATGAGGCGCAGTTCCTATTCAACAATTTGTCGAAAGAAAATTACTTTATCTGAATATTGAAATTGTCAACATTATTGTTATATTATTAAAACCCCAAAATTTAGTAAGTGCGTAAAGCTTAAAGCCATGCATTTTTTTGGCTTGGGGAGTTTTTCAAGTTTTATCAAAGATGTTTCTGAAAAACTATACCTGACAGAGCTAGGTCCATCTAGGATAAGATTAATAGCTTGTATAAAACTATACCTGACAGAGCTAGGTCCCTCTAGGATAAGATTAATAGCTTGTATAAAACTATACCTGACAGAGTTAGGTCCCTCTAGGATAAGATTAATAGCTTGTATAAAACTATACCTGACAGAGCTAGGTCCCTCTAGGATAAGATTAATAGCTTGTATAAAACTATACCTGACAGAGTTAGGTCCCTCTAGGATAAGATTAATAGCTTGTAAAACTATACCTGACAGAGTTAGGTCCCTCTAGGATAAGATTAATAGCTTGTATAAAACTATACCTGACAGAGTTGGTCCCTCTAGGATAAGATTAATAGCTTGTATAAAACTATACCTAACAGAGTTAGGTCCCTCTAGGATAAGATTAATAGCTTGTAAAAAACTATACCTGACAGAGCTAGGTCCCTCTAGGATAAGATTAATAGCTTGTATAAAAACTATACCTGACAGAGCTAGGTCCCTCTAGGATAAGATTAATAGCTTGTATAAAAAACTATACCTGACAGAGCTAGGTCCCTCTAGGATAAGATTAATAGCTTGTATAAAATCCATGACTACATCCCCCAGACTGATACCAATATCAACAAATAGAATCTAATTAAATAAATTAATTAAATTAAATTATTGAAAGATACCTTGCAGGTTCTCGAGGTAATTTTGTTAAAGGAACTGTCGTTGGTATTTCAAGTAACCCTTCATTTAAAGAGGAACATGCACCATTCACAATGGTACCCTTTAAATCATTATTTGATCAATATTGGGGAAGAAATCGTCATTTTCAGAGCTTCAATTTTTCTGTAGCGTGAAATCTGCAAGTTACTATTACAAAGAAACATTTGTTAAAATAACCCATTTGTTCATGGATAAGTCCTTCGTTCTGATCAGACAAAGCTTTCAAGGATACCGTTGTAAGTCGGACATGCCAATTAATAAATGGAGTGCTCACTTAAAACTATGAACAGTCCCTTTAAAACCATCTCTTTACAAAGAAATGTCATGTCAATTGGAAACTGTTGTCTTTACATAGGTTTAATAGGCTTTCATGTAATTCTGGTACCTTGTTCTGGAAAATTCCGGAACGATTTTTCCGAAAACTTTCCGGAACGAAATTTCGGAACATTCCGGAAATTTCCGGAAGTTCCGGATTTCCGGACTATTCCGTAATTCCGGAACAACGTTCCGGAAATTTCCAATTTACGAGAAAAAATCGTTCCGGAATTCCGGATTTCCGGAACCTTTTCCATAATGGAAATGGAAAAAATTTCCGGATCATTTCCGTACGTAAACCGTAACCCGGAATTCCGGTGGAAACCCTAATTAAAACCATCTCTTCGCAATGGAATGTCATGTCAATTTAAACCCTCTCTGGATTCAATGATTTTTCAAATATTCTGAGAGTGAATGATACATTTCATTTTTTATATTTTGATAAAAAGTTGTATATGCATACACATGTATGTGTATAGGTATGTGTATATATAGAGTTACAATCCTTATCAATATATAAACTGAATCCTAGATATGTGATCTACCATCAACCTTTAATCCAGGCCTAACTTACAGGCAGACCTTGATATATATATATCAGTATTTAAACTTAACATTTTTTAAAAATATATATATATTTTTTATGTTATTCATATATATATATATATATATATGTACGAATAAAATGTTTTTTAGAAGATTGTGGGGCACCCTTATTCTTATTAACACTCTTATCTTAGCTTTTCGTTTTAAAAACTAAAAATTGTAATCAAAATATCCGAAAACTGTCTTTTTGAGTCAGTGCTTCCAACTTAATCAGATTTAAAGGGAGTGACCAGCTATGTAAGGTAGTTGAACTGAGTATGCAGTGTTGTGGCAAACTTCTTTCGGATTCATTTTAGACATATTAAATTTTTTAAAGATCTGCAAATCCTGAGTTTGAGCGCAAATTCGAAGTTCAAAACTCCTACTTTGGGGGTAGATACGTTTTCAGAATTATTTTTTTTTAGTTATTAAATAACTGATTTAAATGTGCTAAAACTGCATTTCTTTTGATAAAACTTAATCTTGACTTTAGACGTCAACAAAATATTTTAAACTCAATAACAAGAAGTTCTAGAAGTTCTAATATCTCATTAAATATTTCAAACTCAATAACAAGAAGTTCTAATATCTCATTAAATATTTCAAACTCAATAACAAGACGTTCTAATATCTCATTAAATATTTCCAACTCAATAACAAGAAGTTCTAATCTCATTTTGGGAGTGCAATGTGCATATCTAATGCCTATTCAGTTAGAGTAAAAATTGTGTCTAGAAGTATAACTGCGATTTAAACAAAACAAAAAATTATTTTATAATGAACAGATATCAATAAAATTAGGATGAAAGAGCTGCTAAATGCACATTCTTTGTGTATTGGTCAGAACAAAGAAACAATATCTAAACTTTTCTAACTTTGTTTTTTTAATCTTTTTGTTTTTTTCATTGAACCAAGAATAATTTAATTTAGTGTTCATGAATAGATCAAGAGGAAAAATGCTCAAATAAAGGGTGAAACAAAAATATTGATTTTCTTCTCTTTTCCTGGAAAAATAATCATTCCTTTATGAAAAGCTTTTTTTATGCAACAATTTATATTTAATCACGCGAAACCAGATAATTTAGTTTTGATTTTCAGCTTAAGTACAAAGTATATGGAAGGCAAATACATCCGGTCACAAATTAGAAAGAAATGCTGGAAATTGTTTGTTTAGAATGCTGGAAAATAAATCATCTATTTTCTCTTACAAATGTGGAAACTTAGATTCTAGAAATTATTCAGCAGTTTATTTAGTCTTCATAAGATAATTTTTGTTTTCAGTGAATAATCATAATGAGTTTTGTTTTGAATTGTGGATTACACTAAAAAAACGCAAAATCAGGTTTTGTCTTGAAAACGCGACAATGATTCTAATTCAGGATATGTTCAAAAATTCAAAACGTAACATGCATGTTTTTATTAACGACTTTTACTCTCGATGGGCCGGGATCTTAAAAACCCAATCTTTCAATGTATGCCCATTTCTCACACTCAGTGTTAGAAATGGGCCAGCTGAATTAGTCTAATGTCTCCTGTACTAGTGAGGTTCCAAAACTGGATTTGTTATTTTGTAGAGAATTTATTCAAAAATGGTAGGAATTTTGTAATTAAAAAAAAAACCCTAATCTTGACCTAGTTTTGGGAAGATTAGCAAAAAATAGACACGCCCTAATATGAAATACGCCTACGTACGAACCAGAAATGCAACAAAGAATAAGATGTGCCGGAGGGGGGAGGGGGTGGGGTATAAAATTGATTAGATTGCCGTGATGATAAAATTAAACCGCAAAGGTGATATAAGGCCTGCAGAAGATTCAATTGGTTACACTTTTTAACGTTCACTGAACTGGGTTGAAAGGATAATTGGAAAAGTATGGGCGGCCCTAAAATGAGTAAAGAATTTTAAAAACTCAATAAACCTAGGGTCATCATCATTTTAAATTGATAGCCAATAGTTTACCTTTAGAAATATGAGCCTGATAAATGCATCTATAATCGGGGCCGTGAAGCTAGATTTACGCGAATTCCCCCTTTTCCCACTTCTTTCCTCTACTTGCAGTCCTTCTCTTCTTAGTAGTTTGTCCTGTGTTAGTTCTAAGTTGGAAGATTTGCTCTTTGACATAATTCCATCAGGTTCATCGTGTACAGCCTGTACAAAACAAAATGGAGGATCAATAATAAATACAAGATGGAGGATCAATTATAAATACAAGATGGAATATCAATTATAATACAAGATGAAAATCAATTGTAAATACAAGATGTAGGATCAATTATAAATACAAGATGAAAATCAATTGTAATTACAAGTTTGAGGAACAATTTTAAATACAAGATGGAGGATTCGTTATAAATACAAGATGGAGGATCAATTATAAATACTAGATGGAGGATCAATTATAAATACAAGATGAGAATCAATTGTAAATACAAGATGGAGGATTAATCATAAATACAAGATGAAAATCAATTGTAATTACAAGTTTGAGGATCAATTATAAATACAAGATGGAGGATCAATTATAAATACAAGATGGAGGATCAATCATAAATACAAGATGAAAATCAATTGTAATTACAAGTTTGAGGATCAATTATAAATACAAGATTGAGGATCAATTATAAATACAATATGAAGGATGAATTATAAATACAAGATGAAAATCAATTTTAAACACAAGTTGGAGGAGCAATTATAAATATAAGATGGAGGAAAAGTAATGCCTACCTTTTTACAAGAAAAGCACCAGGTTTCAGACCCTTTATCCATCTTTTCGCTTAGCTCTGCCACCTATATGATAGTAAACACAATAAAATTTTTAAATCTTACCAGAAAAAAAACATTTTTAGACAGCGATTAAATTCCTTGATTTACAATGCTTCGGTTTTGTTTGACCGTTTTATAACAAGAAAAGACAACACTAATTTTACCTGAAGCTCTCTGTAGTCCTGTTGAATTATTCTTCTGTCACTTTCTCCAACCTTCCGGTCATATCTCTCGGATATTCTCGCTTCCCGGTCAAATCCTTCCGAGCTTCTTTTCTGTCTGTCAGAGCTTCTTCCCTGCCCGTCCACTTCATCTGCTCCTCTTCTCTCATTTCTTCTGTCTTCTCTACGTTCCTCAGAATTTGTATCAAACTGGACTCTCAGAGATTTGTTGGAATTTTGAGAATCTTCGGACATATTTCTTCGTCTTCTCTTGCTATTGTTCGAGGGTCTAGAAAATTATCTTTTTAAGAAAATGACACATTTTACAAAAATTTTTGATATGCAGTTATTTTCCGAACCAGATATTTATATAAGCTTGTCTGAAAATATCTAAAACCTAAATATTAATGCTGTAGGAAAAATAATTAATGTATTTTTATAAAAACAACATTTTTTAAAAACTATACTTGATAATAAATAGCCTTTAAGTTTAAGTCGATTTAAACTCAAAAGCATCGAAGCATTTTATGGTCATGAGATGAAGATAATGGAGATAATGCGATATTTTACATTACACTGTAACTTTATACAGAATGTAAAATTTGTGCGACATTAGTAATATGACTTTGTGACCTCGTAGCTCCTTTAGTTTTGATTTTATGTGGAAGTATGAGAAAAGCAAATTTATCTGGTTAAAAGTTTCGTCTATAGAAGTTCTTCTAAATAATAAACATTACCCCCCCCCCCCTCCATCTGGAAACATTGTAGTGCACTATACCTGGATGTACAAGGACACTGTATACAAGCCGTATAAACAGATGTACCCTGTCTGTTCCAAGATGTCCGTATCTCCTCGTCTAAAGGGCCTGAAGGACCAGTAGGACTGGTAGGGCTAGGTAGAAGGACATCTAAAGGGACTGTTAAGGATTCTCTCCAACTGAGGTGTCGAACTGCTGGAACCTAAATTAATTTTTGATCGTCTTTGATAGCTTTCTAATAAAAAAGTGTGAATAAAAAAAGGTTTATCGGCAAAAGTGTTAAAGGTACACAACATTATAAAACTTACCAATAACTGAAAGTTTTAAAACAAATCATTTTCAAAGATTTTATCAACTTTCATATATTGTGGGACACCCTGTATGTAACGTAAAATATTCTTTCTTACAGGAACTGGATTTAATGAATTTGAACTAGGTGATTCAGGATTTAACCATGTTCTACAGATGTAAACTCCACATCATCACCACAGATCACATATGTAGAAAGTATTTCAGCGACATGGTTCAAATTCATTAAATTCTATCTTTGATTAGGTTAAGCTCTCTGCGAAAGGATGTTTAACTAAAGATAAACTAATGATAGAAAGATATGCGAGTACTTAAAAGATTGGACAAAAAATATTTCGTGATCACGTGACCAAAACACAAAAACCATTTCATAAAATGTTGCAATATGCAGGAGTTTACTCTGATTTCAGACATTTTACATCGCTAAAAAGCATATAGCTTAGCGCATAGATTAATAACAAAAACAGATAGAACACTAGATGTCGTCTTTTCAAGATTTAGGGGTTTTTCGTTCACAATAACCCTGAGGCAAGTTACGATTATTGCTTTTGTACGCCATAAATACTTTTCGGCGTAGGCGTGTAATTGTATAATCTTCCTAATTTTCTTTGAGATATATTGCTGGGAGGATGACTCATTAAGAAAAGAGTTTAAGTAAAAATAAAAACTTGCAGTGATCATGGTGGTTTCAGGTTTTAAAGCTTTAGCCAGGCATCGTACGTTTTCTAATGACACAATTTCAATATTATTAAATTCTTGATTTCATTATACCTGAAGTTTATTTTTTAATTCAACTTCTTCATCTTCATTGGTGTCAGGGTACAATTCTAAAAATATTAATTTAAAAAATCAATTCATAAAAAGTTGTTTAAAATTTAAACCAAGCTCAGTGCATGCTTGACCTTTAATCTCTTATGTTTCTATGTGCTTGAGAATACCAAAGCAAAACCACAAAAAGAAAGTATTTTTCTTGTTTCGCCCAACCCAACTTAAAGATGTAAAATTATGCACAATGTATCATGATGTATTAGCATGAAACGAATTGGCCTCAAAATTTAATTTATTTTTCTCAAAAAAACTTAGTCAGGAGATTTCTAATATTTGATTAAGGGGTTTTTTCTTTTCCAACAGGAGATTGCTCATTTTGCCTCTTTTTAAAGTTTAAAATTAGTCAAGTAGGATATGACAGAAATTGCAAAAAGGAAGACAAAATAATTTTCAGAAGACCTAAAAAACCGCATGTGTGGTAATATTTCATAATTATACAAGTTTAAGTTGTCTTTAATAAATCTGAGCAAATCACATTCCACAAGACAGAAGGAGAAACTGCACAAATGTATGCGAAATTACTGGTACGGGTTTGTGATCTAACACGCACTACGCACACAGATAAAAGAAGCACAATTTGGTCGCATACTAGAAATTTTAAATATTTCTCAATAGCTCTTTAATAAGAAGAGTTATGATTGAAAAAATGTAAGATTTAAATAAAACGATAATTTTAATTCATTTGAACTGTAAATGCTTTGTCAATGGTATTAACAAAGTGCATTAAAGACTTTTTTATTAAAGTGCATCTAACAGAAAGGTGACCACCCACTCAATTTAAACCAGTAATTATAAAATATTATCTAATATTTAGTATTTTTCAATTCATTTTAAATATGTAAACTTTAAACTGTTTTTACTTAAAGGGACCGTAAGCGTAATGTTAAGGGACCCTCAATTCAAAGTTGGCAATACCAGATTCACAACGCGCGTTACCCTTAAATACTTTGTCTGATCAGGTAGATATGAATAAGATATCTATGTTTATAATTTTATAAAAATACAGGAATTATCAGAAAATAAAGACCTTTAAATCTAGAAAAACGACGACATTTTCCCATTAATGACCAGAAAAAGGTTTCAAGGGTACCGTTGTGAATCGGGCATTGCCATTCTTGCATGAAGGTCACATAAAATTACGTTTACAGTCCCTTTCATTTACAATTACAAGCAAGAATCTCCACAAGGCAAGCAGTCTGGCAAGCCAACTTGCAAAGATAAACAGCTTAAATATTATTGGTTTTACCGTTAATAATGTTGCTTAAACCACAAAATCTTTAAAAACAAATAAAAATGTGAATATCTATCAAAATAAAAATAAACACAATCTTCTATATTTACCAATCTTAATCGCTTCCGGATTAGTTTCTTCACTAAAAACAATATTTTTAGATCTCGCCATGTTGAAAAATATGCGTATACACTATACAGTGCAGAACGCACAGATATTTTGCGTAGAACGCACAGAGCACTTTGTGGAATGTTAACACCGGCACTACCAACTTACAACTGATTATACCTGAGTACACACTGATGCCATACATACATCATACGCGGCAAAGATACAAATTAATCACCAAATATACGCTTTTTGACATTGCTAAAAAAACTACAAAAACAACTTTATTTCAGAAGTAAAAAATTTCTGATGATTTCGAATTGAATAAGTTGAATTTAAATGGTTAGATAGATGGATAGATGAGTCATATCTGTTGTGGTTTGCGCCAAGACGGGGTTCGTTCGGGTCGGATCACAGGCGTAACCAATTTGACCAAGGGGAGGGGAGATACAGGGGATTTACTCCCATTTAATTTAAGAATGGCATTTTCAATTTACAACGTTGCCTTTAAAAAGCTTTGTCTGAACACGTATAAGTGAGATATTCTTTTATATCTTTTTTAAAATTGATTATCTTCAATTGAGATTTTTTTTAAAAAAGGAGGATATTGAGAGAATTAAAAACATTTCAATCTTACAGAAACGCCAATATCTCAGAAAGAAGTTTAAAAGGCTACCAAATTGTTAATCGTGCATGCCCAATTTTAAATGGAGATTCATTTGAAATTTACACAACAGTCCCTTGAATTATTACAAGATTTTGTATAAGCTTTGTGATCTACCTTTCCTATCCCATCATCTTTAATCAACTAAACCTTATTTTACGTTTATCTTTTTGAAAAATATTTTAGAAAAGGAGTGTCTAGATTTTTTAATTGCTAAACCTATTCAAACTAATGTGAAATTTATTCAAGAATGTTTTGTCTCCTAACAAGAGAAATTATTTTAAAACCAGAGAATATATTTCTATTCTAGTATAGACATGTGGTTCTGTCCGTCGTATTTAAAATTTCTTTTCTAATTCGTTAGATATGAGTGCAAAATGGGATTGCAATTCTATTGTAATTATCGATTGAAAAGTCCCATTAATGTTTTAGAACAGTACAGGGTTTACATTATCTTAGAAACAATGGTTTAGAACAGTGCAGGGTTTACATTATCTGAGAAACAATGGTTTAGAACAGTACATGGGTTTACATTATCTGAGAAACAATGGTTTAGAACAGTACAGGGTTTACATTATCTGAGAAACAATGTTTTAGAGCAGTACAGGGTTTACATTATATGAGAAAAAATGGTTTAGAACAGTACAGGGTTTACATTATATGAGAAACAATGGTTTAGAACAGTACAGGGTTTACATTATATGAGAAACAATCGTTTAGGACAGTACAGGGATACATTATATGAGAAACAATGGTTTAAAACAGTACAGGGTTTACATTATCTGAGAAACAATGGTTTAAAACAGTACAAGGTTTACATTATCTGAGAAACAATGGTTTAGAACAGTACAGGGTTTACATTATCTGAGAACAATGGTTTAGAACAGTACATGGGTTTACATTATCTGAGAAACAATGGTTTAAAACAGTACAGGGTTTACATTATCTGAGAAACAATGGTTTAGAACAGTACATGGGTGTACAGTATCTGAGAAATAATGGTTTAGAACAGTACAGGGTTTACATTATCTAAGAAACAATGGTTTAGAACAGTACAGGGTTTACATCATCTGAGAAACAATGGGTGAGAACAGTACAGGGTTTACATTATCTGAGAAACAATGGTTTAGAACAGTACAGGGTTTACATTATCTGAGAAACAATGGTTTAGAACAGTACAGGGTTAACATTGTCTGAGAAACAATGGTTAAGAACAGTACAGGGTTTACATTATCTGAGAAACAATGGTTTAGAACAGTACAGGGTTTAAATTATCTGAGATACAATGGGTTAGAACAGTACAGGGTTTACATTATCTGAGAAACAATGGTTTAGAACAGTACAGGGTTTATATTATCTGAGAAACAATTTTCCCGATTCAGAAATATACCTTTTATACCTGCATCCCATCGGTTTTATAGATTATAAAATGTTTAGTTTTGTAAATTCTGTCAAGTAGAAATCCCCCCGCCCTTTAAAAAAGCACTTACAATTGAGATCATGTGAAATTAAGTCCACGGTCTCTTTAAGCTACACCTTTATATCTGATATTTTTAAATATAAGTTGAAATTATAATTCATTTTTTCTCTCTCAACAAACTTTTAAGACAGTTACAATTATTCCCATTCCCGGCTCAGTTAACTCATGAATGAGAAAAAAAACAATTTTTTCCTTTCCTGGATTTGCAGCTAGATTGAGGATTCTTTAAAAACACATTTTTTCACGTTTAATTATCTTCTTTTTCAAAATTGAATTATTTAACAACTCTCCACGTTACATAACCAACAGGTTTCATCCAAAGAATTTAAGTTAAGACAACAATTTTGTATGTATCATAAAAATTGGTGTCTGTTTCTGGGAACAACCCTGTTGTGGCAAATTTTCCAGATTTATCTAAATGCATCCTGTTCCGACATTGCAGATGCATTAGTAAGTGCAGTTTGGAGTATGCACTTTGGACACCTGGGGTAAGAATTGCATAATGCATCTCCGTGTCTCACTCTTCAGATTGAATTAGGGAATTTTAGGGTTTTCAATGAATTAACATTTTAAAGGTGCGTACTGCGTACTGCGTACTAATTGTTGCTTTGAGTCAATAAAATACTTTCTATGCATTCACCCTTTAGTATTTTAGAAGAATAGGAAAACTTTTAACCTTTATTCATCTTAATCAATAATTTGTCAACCGTTGTCAACTTGTCAACTACTAATCATCAATCAATGATCTTTAACAAGCCCTCAATCATCAGCTATCTACCATTAACCCTTGATTGTCAAATATCAACCATAGGCTATCGATTATAAACTACCAATTATCAATTATCAACCATTACCTAACAATTAACATTAACTTTAAACCAATCAGCATTTACTATAAACCATCCAATATCATCCATATAAACTGTAAACTATCAGACATCAACTAAAATTTTCAATCAACTATCAACCATTAACCCTTAACTTTCAAATATCAGCGATATTTAAACTACCAATCATCGACTATAAACTATTAGAAATCAACCTTTCACCATCATCATTTATCAACTATCAACTTTCCAAAAATCGATCGTATCGAACCATCAACCATCGATTATTGATTATTAAACAGTAAGAACCAGAAAACTGTAGAATATGAAGACGACAATAAAAAAATACTAAAGTGAACTTGATGTTGATACAAAGCAATATTTTACTTATTTAACTTATTAAATCACATTAATGAAAATTAGCCTTGGTACACTGCACAATTAATGTGTCTCATGTTCATCGGACTATTAAAATTCATAACTTGAGTAAAAAAGTCGTCTTTCTATTACAGAGTTTTCTGGTTGTTACTGTATGAATTATATGAGTTTTGAATGGCCTACCATTATTGTCCTCCATTAGTTCTAAAATACTAGGTATAGGAGTGAGTATAGGAAAGAATATCTCTGAAAAATCAAAAAAAAAATCGATGGTAAACTAAATTATTTGACACCAAAGAAAGAAACAAGTTAACAAATCAATGAATGGAACAAGGGTATTAAACGAATTCTGCACAGTCGTCTCTGAAGTCTTACTCTCAGTGAATAACCCTTTATGTACATTAAAAAAAACATCAGCTCTGACAGATGATGAAGCTAGTAAACCCTTTAAAAGACTGTTTAAGGACCCTCTCCTAAACCTGGGAGTGTTGAGCCGATGAATCATTATCATTATTATCCGAGGCAACTCTTTTTCCAGTGAGACAATTTAGCAATGATGAAATTTATGATTATGTAAATATTTCATAGTAAACCTATTATTTAAACGCCTTCTGTCAATACCACAGATAATTCTCAAATATATTCAATGATCATAAATACAGGGTAGGGATAAAACCTGGGGAGAAGTCTCAATTTTACAAAACTCCAAATGTAGTTATGTTTACACTATACATTCACAATTGTCCTATATACCTCAATTAAAACTAATTTAAAATTCGGTGATGGTGATGGACCAAACCTAGATGTTAGTTCCACATTTATAGAAAAAAATTTCCGTCTGAGTTGACCCTCGTCAGTTCTTGAGATTGTTTCTGTCACAAAGATTAAAACTATTTTTTGTCCTTAATGACATACGATACGGTGTCTAATTTTCCCTCACTTTAAAAATCTATTTTACAAAATGTACTTTAATATAAAAAATTCTGTGTTAAACTATTAATTCCTTGAAGGAACTTTCTCTGATCACTGATAAGGAAGATATCGTCGTTTTTAAAGCATAAAAAGTGTTTAATTCTCACAATTTCTCCATTTTTCTCAAAAGAAAACCACAAATCACTTCTACAAAATTAGAAACCCCACAACCAGACAAAGATTCTATTGGTATCTCTGTAAATCGGACATGCTATACATGAAAGAGAAATAGAGTCTTCAGTGTAGAGAATGAAATCTCCGAAAGGGGATTTTAAAATCCTCAAATCGGAAGCGTCGGATTCTGGAACCAGAGAGAAGACCTACTCATCTTCCTTTCCTTTAATACACTCGATATTCATTATGTATTTATATCTAGAAGCAATAAATGTACGTTTAAAAAATCCCTTTGAATAATGATAAATATATCCCTGTACAATTCAATTGTCATATTAAAGAAAATCTAAACATTCCCGGTGGCATCATCATGACCCCACTCGAAGATTAAAAACCCCACTTTAAGACTTCCCTTTAAACAGAATTCTTTGAGGGGGGATCACTCATTAGTTAGGAAGGAGGGGGAGGGGGGGGGGTAACACTACACATACTTCCTTAAACAGGGAATACCAAGCAATAATATTTAAAATAGACACCCCAAATTTTTAATTTTGAATAATCTTTTTTGTTTGTTTATTTTCTTGTGATTTTTTTTACAAATTTTTACAAATTTTTTATCGATTTTGATGGTTATTATATCGTTAAACTGACGAGGGTCAACCCAAACCGAAATATATTTTCAATAAATGTGGAACTAACATCTACTTTTTTACTCTACAGAGGTTTGGTCCATCACCATCACCGAATTTTAAAAAGAAATATATATGTTGACATGTATGCATGTAATATGCATTTATAACGACTGAACCGTAAAAAAACTATTAGGCCTATAGGAGCATGAGGAAGTGGGTTGCTTATTTCTTTGATTTCCTATCTAGACAAAATAGACTATTGCTATTAACTTTCCCTAAGATTGTTAAAGTTAAAAAATGTCCCAATGTAATTTTGTTACAGAAAAATGTCTGCCCCCCCCCCAAAAAAAAAAAATCCAGAAAATGTTGACACAAAACTATTATCAGAAACCGAAAATGATGGCGTTGAAATCTGAATTTCAAATCTTAATCATTTAATGCTCGATGTAATTTTCTTTATGCATCAAATCTGTCATTGTCCTCTAATGCCTGGATAACAATGTTTGTTAATACTTGGTTTGTGCTCTGCAGAATAGTGCATCTAACCTTAATGATAGAAAGATAGAAAGCAATGAATCTGTTATGCTGACGCCTACGCAAAGAGAATGCAAAAAATTGAGTAAAATTAATGGACTGGTGAGAAAGTAGAGCAGCAATTAGAGTCAGGATTACACTCCCAGATTATTCTTTGCATTGAACAAAAATGTAATTTACATAAAATATATTATGCTAGACTTACAGGGGTTTCGTGCCCATCTTTTGATTATTAAATTCAGCTCTTCGTTGAGTCTGAAAGCCTTTTTTCTTCGTACATTTTTTTTCATGACAAAACTACAATAATAAAGGAACTGAGTTTTACCTCAAATTTTTCTAATCCCTGCATCTTTTCAATCTGAATATGGTGTTTACATTTCATATTTTAAACTTAAACTATTTGATCTTGAAGAATTCATAGTTGGAAATATCGAAGGTCTACACACACTTGTCTGCTAATTCCATTAGCACCTGATCCAATCACGGTTCAGTAATGTATTTTGTGTAAATTCTGAACCAATAGAAATAGCATGGCAGTAACATCTATCTTTCTATCTATCTCATCATCCAATTAGAGTTATGAATCCTTAAATCGGCGCTAAACAGTAAATGGAAATATTTACTACTACTGAAACTACAGTGTACATGGGGTTGCAAAGTTGTAGGTGTAAAGAAATTTGAGTTTGCGGCAAAAACTCATTTCCTTTCACATAAACTTCTGCCTGCATTAGCAGATTTTTGAATGTCTTTTTTTAACCGGCCATAAACCTTTGCTGGGATCAAGTAAGTTACCACAAAAATTTGGGCCTTATCGGAAACCCAATTGAAAAAAAGACTAATTTTAAGCGGCCCTAAATAAGAAAAACTGTAAAACTTTATAATATCTAAATTATAATATCTAACATAATTTCAGTGATGAAAAACTGGCGGTGCTATAAGGGAGTAAGTTTGTATTAGTAACTCTTTTCTTAAACGTATTAGTTTAAAGGGTGAACATATTTCGTTAAAAGGCTTCGAAAGGTGGTTCAATTAGTTTCGGATACAAGAGCTTTAGAACTAAAAAGAATTTTAGTTCTAGAAAATTTCAATATGATCCGACTTAGATTTTAAATTTTGCAATTTGTATCTAAATATATACTTTTTTCATTTTGGTTAATGTTACAGAGTGGGGTCAAACAAAGGATTCGATAAAAACTGTCAAAAAATAAGAATTTTAAAAAATGATGAAAGATATAAAACCTGTTTTTTAAAGTTCTGTCGCTTCACGCTTTAATATGCACGATAGTATCACTGGAGATAATTCACTTTTATCTTAAAATATTATTATTATTATAGGAACTCAGTTTTTACCACAAACTCAAATTTTCTATCACTTTTTCTTTGAAACCTGATACTTAAATATTTCAAACTCAGATTCTTTGATCTAACAAAATTAATAGTTTGAAACATCAAAAGTATACGACATCGGGTTGCAAAGATATGAGTATTGAAAAATTTGAGCTTGTGGTAAAAACTCATTTCCTTTATTCTTNTAAATGAACGTCCACTCCCTGAGTTGTGCCTATTAGACATTGTTAGAAAAAAACTCTCCTTTTTTATTAATATCAAATTACCGAATCATTTCAAAATTATGAATATTTTCTTCGAAATGTGAACAGTGATATGTCATATAACGTTCATACCTCTAATATTCTATTCGTGTCTTTGAAGATAACTTTCGAAATGTTTAGGTTATTTCGATATCGGGAAGAAATTGGTAGTTTATTTCTGACAATGTAGATTTAATAATATTCAATGAAAAGATGTAAACCCCTTGAGATAGATCTACAACTGAACCTTACTCCATCTACAGAGTGCCATTACGTAAATTTTTTCATCAATGGTTTAAAACCCTGAGAAACAGCCCACGCTTTCCCAGTGCGCACAGTGCATAGTTAAACGCGGCATTTTCGCGCTCAACAATGGCTGTCTTTATTCTCTGATGGAAGAATTAGAAAAACATTTTCTTTTGTCTTTGTCTCTTATCAGAACTATTTAAAGTGTGAATAAAATTGTGCGGATTTTTAAGCACTGTAGATAGGGGTTACAAATACAATAAAATAATTTCCTACATAGTTCAGAATGTTGCAGACGTTAGATAAACAAGTTTTATAATAACACCTCGTCAGCGCCATAATTTAGTTCGTAATTGAACCTTTCGGGAGAAAAATCACGGAATTCCAAATATTTCGCTCTTGGAATTTTTCTCAGGGTACGCGATGAATTTGTTATCTGTCGCCCTTGGGATGGTTTCAGCAGATTCAAAAAAACAGTCCGTCCTTTAATATTATACATGATGACAGACCTTCGAATCGATTCCTGTAAAAATTTTGCTCTTTTAAATTATTTGCTCAGTAAAAATGTAATATTTTTAAAAAGTCGTATTGCCAGAGCTGGGAAATTTTAAAGCGTGATCTTTCTTTTCTTTAATTTACTGTTTTATTTCATGTCTTCCACTCTAAAAGAAGGTTTTAAACTATGTTAGATTTGAGACAAATGCATGTGAAATGAGAAAAAGTCCGGTCTTTGTAAAAAAAAAATCTAAAATAGCCTATAACTTTTTTGTGACTAAAGCTACAGATCTAAAATTTATATTTTTGAAATAACCTTAAAAAATGGATATAGAAACATGTGTCACATCACTTTGAAAAAAAATTGTTTTCACTTGTCTGACCCTTTTTTGGCGTTTTTTTCAACCCACCCAAGCGCCCAAACTGTTGAAGTTAGCGGTCTAATTTTTTCTTCAATAAGCTGGCATTGGCAAATTGGGCTATGCACATGCATTTCAACCCTATACCTATTCTCTAAGGCCTTTTTCTAGGGGGGGGGCACCAACCGCCCCCACAGATATACATAGATTCAGACCCCCCAGCCTTTATAGGGTTAACTCGAAATCTATTTATTTAGAAGTTTTCAATTCAGACCAAATTACCGATAAAAAAATAAGTTCTACGATGTAAACCTAGATCTACAAAACGTGCCCATCTCTAAATTGATTATTAAGCCTGAAGCCCTTAAACATGCAACTAGAGTGCATCATTTCAGGCTCGCGTAATCACTATTAACTTTCATATATGGACTGCAGTAAAGAATAGAATAGATAAATTCCTGTAGTTTTACAATAATGTTAATCTTATTGCAAAAATGAATCACTGAGAAATTTTAAAAATCATTGTGGAATGATCACATCTTAAAATTGACTGCAGTCCCCGTATTTTTAAAGAGAATCCCTGTGCATTTTACTTTTATCATTGTTGTTTTTATTACGAATACAGTTCTTATTAAAAATGCTGTTAATATTAGAATTACAGTTCCAATTAGGAATATTATAGTATTGGTATAAAGTACTAATTAGGAATACAGTTCACATTAGGAATAGAGTTTATGTTAGGAATTAAGTTTTAATTAGGAATAAAATTCAAATTAGGAATACAATTCAAATTAGGAATGAATTCCTTACAACGAATACAGTTCTAATTAAGAATACAGTTCCTAGAAGGAGATGGTTTATTTGTTTTATTGATTAATTAATTGTATTGTCCAATATAGGATGATGTACTGTACACACTCTCTCTAGCAGCCTTCAAGTTTTTACAGTTATTACAATAAATAGTTACATTAAGAATACAGTTCTTTTTAAAATACAACTGTCCTGATAATTAAAGTTCTTCCTAGGAGTACAGCTCTTCTTAGGAATATTATTCTTTTTGGAATAAAGTGTTAATTAGGAATACAGTTCGCATTAGGAATAGAGTTTATGTTAGGAATTAAGTTCTAATTAACAATACAGTTCCTAGAAGGAGATGGTTAATTTGTTTTATTGTCAAATTGTATTGTATGAATTATAGGCTGATGTACTGTATGTATAACACAACTCTCTCTAGCATGCAGCTTTAAAGTTGTTTTCTTCTGAGGAATATTATTCTTCTTGGAATAAAAGGCTAATCAGGAATACAGTTTGCATTAGGAATAGAGTTTATGTTAGTAGTATTAATTATTTTTTAGGAATACAATTCAAATTAGGAATAAAGTCCTTACTAAGAATAAAGTTTAATTTGGTATACAGTTCATAGAAAGATATGGTTCATATATTTTTCTGCCCCATTTTATCGTCTTTTATTAAACGGTACAATTTTCTCTAGCTGCCTTAAAAACGGTTCTTATTAGGAATACAGTTGTCGTTAGGAATACAGTTCTCATTAGGAATACTTTTCACATTAAGAATACAGTTATTATTAGGAATACAGCTCTTATGAGGAATAGTTCTTATTATAGAATACAGAATTCTTTTTAGGAATACTTCTAATTAGAAATACAGTTCTCATTCGGAATACATTTCACATTAAGAATACAGTTATTATCAGGAATACAGCTCTTATGAGGAATATTTCTTATTATAGAATACAGAATTCTTTTTAGGAATACTTTTAATAAGAAATACAGTTCTCATTCGGAATACATTTCACATTAAGAATACAGTTATTATTAAGTGTACAGCTCTTATGAGAATTTTATTATTGAATACAGAATTCTTTTTAGGAACACTTCTAATAAGAAATACAGTTCTCATTATGAAAAGGTATTTACCAAGCTATTTAAAGACGTGAGGAGGGAATATTTGTTCTGTTGAATGGAGGTGGAGGTGTGATGGGGGGAAGGGGGGGGGGAATGTGTATTTATCTAAATATATCATGTACACAGTACAATACTACAAAGAACATAAACGCCTCAAATACACTGACAGACTACCGTTCTCAACCTAAAAATATGTTCAGAAATGTTTAAAAATTTATTTAATTTTTTAATATTTCTTTTTACGTTGAATTGTTGTAAAATTTGTCCAGTACTGGAGTACCGGGTTATTGATACAAATTTGGAAGTATATTTATAGAGATCAGTTCGTTACTGTTTTCGTTATACCAACCATCATCTGTTAATTCGGGAAATTTTGTAAAAAAAGAGATGATTTTGTATTCTAAAAAATATCATTCAACCTGAAACAAAAAATGTTGGACTAAGTCTGTGAAAAATTTGGGGTTAGCACTGAAAATAGAAGCAATTTTGGTGACAAAGGAATTGAGTTTTTGCCACAAGCTCTGATTTTCTAGTTCCTATTTCTTTGTAATTTAATGTCGAACCATGAATTCTTTTAGATCAAAAAAATGATAGTTTGAAACATCAAAGGCTTGCACCATCAGACTGCAAAGATATTGGGATTCTAAAATCAGAATTTGTGGCAAAAACTCAGTTCCTTTTTACATTAAAAATATTTTTTAAGTTCATTATTTTAGATTTTTTTGAAATGTCAGACGACAAACTTTCTTACAGGGTAAGAAAAAGGAAAGAAATGGATTGTAAAGTAATTTTCTATTTTTGTGTAATATTATCGTTAGATCAGAAAAAGGTTTAATAAAAATAGGAATAATTTATATAGCATTCGTTTTTGTAGATGAGTTAAGAACTTTTGTTGATGCTACAGAGAGGAGTAAAAATACTACTTCGTCAGCTACTTATTCAATTCAATTTAAGGTTTTGTAAAGAGTGAAAATGCTACTACTAAAATTACTAGAACAGTATTATCAAGGGTCGTATAATGAGTAGGGATACTACTAATCATAGCTATAATCTACTAATACAGTATTATCCAGGGTAGTATAATGAGTAGGGATGCTACTAATTTAAGGGTCCATCTACTAAAATCCGACAATGAAAATGAGGTTGGTTTTTGTAAAATAAATAAAAATAAAACAGAAAATACATCTCTTTGTATTTTATCTACAGTTTAGAAAGGATACAGAGAGAACCGTAAATATTTATGCCTCTCCACTTAGAAGCCGGAAAATCAGGTAGAACCAAGGTTGTATGATGAGGTTGGTTACTCAGATGCGCTTCAATGCACGGGAAATATGGCCTCCTTGTCATATATAGATACAATCCATAAACATAAGTTTAAATAAAAAGATTGACTAAATTCTGTTCCGTCGTCTCAGAATACTAGTTTGGGAAACCAGCTTTGAAGTTTTCCATATACAAGTCAACCCACTGAACTTAAAATGCTTAATCAAAACTAAGACTTTTTTCGTGGTTCTACCAAGTTCCCCAATCAAAAACTGAGGCAAATCAATCAAGTTGTTCCTAAGTTATGATTAGACATTAAAACAAACCATCAAACACCATTACAAATAGAGATTACTGTACTTTAAGAATATATAGATTTCAATGTGTGGTATGTTTTTTCATTTGCATGGTAACATTTTAAAATGATAAATACATCTTTATCTTTCTGTGCTAAAAATGAATTTAATGAAAAGTAAAACTTCCTGATAATATCCTTCTTTTTAGATCAACATTTGACTTTAGCAGTCTGCTTAGTTTAAACCGGTCAGAGTGCTGTACTGTAGTCAGTTCTCAGGTAATGTGTTTGAACCGGTCTGTTGTACTGTACTGCAGTCAGTTTTCAGCTAATATGTTTGAACCTGTCTGTTGTACTGTACTGTAGTCAGTTTTCAGGTAATATGTTTGAACCGGTCTTAAGTACTGTAGTTTCAGTTCTCAGGTAATATGTTTGAACCAGTCTGTAGTACTATACTGTGATCAGTTCTCAGGTGATATGTTTGAACTCATACCAGTATTGTACTATACTGAAGACAGTTCTCATCTAATGTTTGTAAAAGCTAAAAAAAATTGTAAATATGTTTTTTTTTCTATAATTTTGTATTTACTGCAGTTGAGTATTGTGTACAATGAGGAGGATTATATAGATGCTGTGGACAATATTCTCAAACATGTTCTTAAAAAACAGGTAAAAGTCGAATATCATTTTGATATTATATACAGGGTGTCCCACGAAACATGACAATAGGAAGACGACTTGAAAGTCGTCTTTGGTATTTGAATTTATTTGTGACATTTAGTCTTCTATCTACTTTAACATGTATGATTCTTGAAACAATTATCACATAATTCTCCTAGCCCTGGCATTTCCAAAAAGTGGTCTGCGTTTTTTGTGCTTTCAATATTACCGGAGATATAATCTATATTTAGATCGTATAATCTACCAGTTGAATATCCAAGAATATTTAATCTAATCGCTTCAATCCATCAGGATATAAATGGCAGGACAAGGGAAATTTTGTGATTATTATCTCTCGAAATTTACTTCTAAAATTAGGTTGACAAATAAACGCAGCAAATTATATCAAAAATCAAGACGACATCCAAGTCGTCCTGCATACTGTCATGTTTCGTGGGACACCCTGTATGTAAATTTAACGTATATTTTTAAAAGAAAATACCTCTTAATATCTATCTTGCCAGGCTACATTTATTGCATAAAACGTGCTTGGTCGACTCGATACACTGCAATGGGTAGTCCAGACTGGGTAGTACAACTAAATGTATATATACAGTACGTGGCCGAAGTACCGGCTCGTATCATGCAACTTTTATAGGGGGGTTTATTTACATATAGGGGGGTTTATTTACATATAGAATATTATAAGTAAAAACCTTTGACATCAGAACCTACAAATGTAATCTAAAAATTTACAGAAAAAGAATCACACAACCTCTCAAATGTTAAACCCTTGTTTCAGATGTGTTCTTGTGAATCTAGAACCATAAAGAATATGGAATAGATAGTATAGAGTGAAATTAAGTCGAAAAAATTGTAAAAACCGCCATTTTGTTGTACCTATTTCATACTGCAGGTGTACTTCACACATTTTTGCTATACATTCTTTTGGGCCCTAGAGCATCTTTGTGTAGAAAAATAATTTCTTTAAAATTATTTAATTTTCTATAAATCGATTTTCTGACAACCTGTATGCATTCCTGCAGAGTTGAATTTCAGATTTACTTGACATTCCCGAGTTCATAAACTCTGATTTTCTAATCTCTATTTTCATAAACTTAAAAAAGAAGAAATTGTAATGGATATGTCTGCATAGAATGGTGGATATCGAAATCAATGCTTGATCTCCTCTTTTTCTTAATATCCAGATTAAATAATGCTTGTTCTTCTCTTGTTATTAATCTCCAGAGCTCAAAACTTTAGAATTGGGGTATCCTTAATCCCGAGGCCGAATTTGAAGAATTTGAGCTGCAACTTAAATTTCAGCCGCGGCTCAAATATGGTTGGTTTCACTTGAAATTGTATTCATTTCTTCAAGATTTAAGCTGGCGCTCAATTGAAACCGGTTTTTGGGGGATTTTTGTCGCGGCTCAAATTCATTAAATTCGGACACCGATCGATTAATTAATCTGGAGATTAATAACAAGAGGAGAACAAGCATTATTTAATCTGGATATTTATAACAAGAGGAGAACAAGCATTATTTAATCTGGATATTTATAACAAGAGGAGAACAAGCCTTATTTAATCTGGATATTTATAACAAGAGGAGAACAAGCATTATTTAATCTGGAGATAAAGAAAAAGAGTGGATCAAGCATTAATCCCGATATCCACCATTCAAAAGTTCCCAGCTCTGATTAATTAACTAATTGGGATTAAAGATATCCCATTTTCAAGTTTTCAGTTCAGGAATCATAATAATGTATTTTTGTGATGTGCTGCCAATAATTTGTGAACATTTACATGAATTGTACTTTGAACTTCTTTTCAGGCTCAAAGAGACAGAAAAAATTAGTCTTATTTCTCTTCTATTCTAATCTTTTTGAATTCAATAAACGTCAAAACGGCTAAACCGATTGGACCAAAGTTTTTTTGTGTCAACTCATATGACCTCAGGGCCTAGGGAAGGTTTATTGAAGGTGAAATTTGAAAAATTGTGTCTGGAATAATATGCCACATTTATTACTTTTGAAAATGAAGGGGAAAATTCACTCACCACCTCACTCACTCACTCACTCACTCACTCACTCATAAGAACTTATTCAGAATGTAAAAATGCCCCAAAAATACCTTTAATTCAAAGCTCTCGACAAGGATAGTTTTTAAAATTAACCACAAAGAACCTTGGAACGTATTCAGAATGTAAAATGTACATGTATAAATGTTAAGGATGAGTTGGAGTCCAGTATGCCAAGCTGTACAAGGCTACAAACAGGTGTAAAAAGTTTTAATTCAGTGAACGAATTATTAATGACGATGAAGATGACATAATAGCGAAAAAAAAATTCAATTGGGAAAGGTGCACCTTTAAGTTTTAATTTGGTTTTATATTAAAATAGAGGTGAAAACTTGTGTGTGAAATAGTGTTTTGCTTGCTTCAATCCATCAGGATATCCAAGAAGATTTAATCTAATCGCTTCAATCCATCAGGATATCCAAGAATATTTTATCTAATCGCTTCAATCCATCAGGATATCCAAGAATATTTTATCTAATCGCTTCAATCCATCAGGATATCCAAGAATATTTAATCTAATGGCTTCAATCCATCAGGATATCCAAGAATATTTAATCTAATCGCTTCAATCCATCAGGATATCGAAGAAGATTTAATCGAATCGCTTCAGTCCATCAGGATATCCAAGAAGATTTAATCTAATCGCTTCAATCCATCAGGATATCCAAGAATATTTAATCTAATCGCTTCAATCCATCAGGATATCCAAGAATATTTTATCTAATCGCTTTAATCCATCAGGATATCCAAGAATATTTTATCTAATCGTTTTAATCCATCAGGATATCCAAGAAGATTTAACCTAATCGCATCGACGGTAAAAGATATGGATTGGTTGATCCAGCGAGGGGTTATTTACGCAAATCCTCATTTAAAATAAGGCATGCTGTTACAAAAACAACACGATTTACCATTGGAACGTTACTCTGTTTTATAATTTTTTATAATTATTAATATAAAAGCAATTGAATTGAGTCTTTACCGCAAATTATAATTTTCTAATCTCTCTTTTTCCAGTATCTGATGACATTGACCTAATTGATATTTTAAACTTAAACTATTTGATGTAACAGATTTCATACTTTGAAATATCTAATGTCTATGAAATTGGGTTGCAAAGATATGAGATTAGAAAATTAGAGTTTGTGGCATAGACTCAATTCCTTTAGGACCATTGTACTGTAAGATCTGTAGTGGGGAGAGCACAGGAAGCCAAATATTCAGAAATACAACAGTGTACGTAAACAATTCATGTACATACAGTGGAACTTTAAAAACTATGGAATAGGAAGACGACTGTTAGACTCAAGTTATGATATTGAATTGACCAATGACAAAAGACTGTATATAAGCTTCCATTACACATGTCAATTTTTAAATGTCGTCTTCCTATTCCACAGTTTCAAGGGGGCCTACCGTACACGCACATTTGATGTGCTCATTAACGTCAGATCGTCTTTGATATTGAATATTGATTAATCACTTAAAAGTCAAAGTATAATTATGGTCTATCAACCGTTCAAAATAAATAAAAAATTAATATCTTTAAAATAAATGAAAATTTCAAAATACAATTTTTTTTAATAAAGCTGGGCACCTGATATTTCTGTAAATTTTGATAATTTCAAGAGATTCCTCTGGTAATTGTTTTATATGGAATATTGCTTTTAAGATGTGTTGGCATACAAATTAAATTTAAAGAAACGAATTAATAAGTAGATGTTATCTTTATCTATATTTAGATCGTGTAATCTACCAGTTGAGTTAATCTATATTTAGATCGTATAATCTACCAGTTGAGTTAATCTATATTTAGATCGTATAATCTACCAGTTGAGTTAATCTTGATTTAGATCGTATAATCTACCAGTTGAGTTAATCTATATTTAGATCGTATAATCTACCAGTTGAGTTAATCCATATTTAGATCGTATAATCTACCAGTTGAGTTAATGGAAAGAATTAGAGGAATACAACAGATCTACCCGGTAACAGAACATTGAGGTTTTATCACTATATTTCTCTTTAAAAATAGGAGGGTTAAATTTTTCTAATACTTTACCCATTAAATATGAATCACAATTTTTTTAATTCACAAACAACTTTAACATTTATTTTGTAAAAACCGGGGCTTGTGGACGTTGTTACTAAATCTAAACTAATCATTTATTGACAATGCGGTTTTTTTTCAAAGTGTTTGAACTTTTTTAACCTTAAATCTAACAATTTTAAAGATATCGAAATACAAACATTTACGGTATTTAGCGACTTATATAGACACATCCTAATAAATGTTGTGCAGAAATCAGTGACTATAATTTTTCTTCACACATCAATACTCATGCATTTTGAACCAGAATAGCAGAAAGGGGGAAAATTGTATTTTTGGTGGTCTTTTGTCGGACAAGATGCTCCATTTTGAGATTGGAATAGAAGTGTGACATGCAGAGGCGTATTTAGGGGGGGGGCAATGGGGGCTCAACCCAACCCCCCACCTGGATCAGTGAAATTATGGTTTTCATGGGGGTTTTGGGTCACAACTGGTATTGAACCCCCAATAAGAAGAAAAAACTAACCCCCCATGCTTCCCACGGACAAATTCCTAAAAAACGCCCCTGGCGACATGAAATTAAAATAATAATTTTATCATTAGAGACCTGAGAGAGAAGAAGAGAAGGTAGAGAGGGATGAATCTGCCGAATCTGATGAGTATGAAACGGATGAGCTACGGCTAGGATTTATCCAACATGGCGACGGTCGGACCAAACAACTTCTACCGTTTGAATCTCTAACCCAGCTTTGTATACTGGAGTGCTGCCAGGTAATTTTTCGAACAAAAAATAATAAATATAAAGATTGTTTACGTCATGAAAGAAAGAATTTTTCAAATATCATAATTTTTATTTAATTATTTTTCTAAATTAAACAAATCTATGGTTGAGTATTAATGAAATCAATGCATTTTTCGGAATGTATTATTTTTACAATAAATATTTTTGTATATTGGTTCAGTTTTTAGAATGGGGGCCGGGGGGGGGGGTCGTGTAATTTACCCCCTCCTCTTTTAATCTCATCAATTCATTTTAAACCACTGGAATTTTGTTCTACAGTGTCTTATTAGTCAATAAATATTATTTTTTAGGAGGAGAATAATAAATTGTTCCCGAATTATGTTAAAAAGATTAAGAAGCAGAAAAAAACAGCTGAAATAGTTAAAAAAATTAATTTACTCTAAATCAAATAGATAAAAATGCTTTAGTACAATGTGCATTTCTCTGTTGCCACCTATTGTACAGGGTGTCCCAAAAAAAACATGGGAATTCAGTAACGAATTCGATATCGTCTTTTTAAATAATTCTTTGATTTAGTATAGTGATACCTACTGAGAAAGCTGTAATCTGTTAGAGTTTCGTCTGCTATGTTCACATTTTGTTTGTTTATGTTTTGACTGTATACGGTTATACTTAGTAAAACAAGAAAATTACAGTATACAAACAGAGTAAACTTGTCCATCTTCACTGTTCATCTTGCAGAGACCCGAGACATTCTAGACACATCTTTACAGTCTTTTACCCTTTTCATAAAATTAACTCTAGCAGACATATTAATATTATGGCTTTTGAAATTAGGTATTACAATGCTAATTCATAACAAAGACGATTTCCAATTCGTTACTTAATTCCCATGTTTTTGGGACACCCTGTACTTGATAATCTATTTGCTCTACAGGGTGTCCCATATCATATTAGATCGTCAATCGGTCTAAATTACGGTTTTCGGAAATAATCAGAAAATTTAAGAAGAAGGAATCAATTAAAAAAATTGATTAAGGCTAATGTAAGAGTATTCTTGAATGCTAGGTTTTTCGGGTATTTTGGGTTTAAAACTTGCAGAGATAATCTTATATGGTGGTATGGGACGCTCTGTAAATCATGATACTAAATAATAATCATTTTATTTTATAAATATTCTTACAAGAACATAAAGTGTTGAATCTATAAAATCTGATTGTTAAACATTTTATTGCTCCTTGTTATTGTAATGTTAATGTATACAATACATTCATATCATATCATTATTATGTGTCTTCTTTCTTAATAATTGAAATACCAGGTTGAACTTCCGAAAAGTTGAGTTTAAATGTCGTCGTCCCAGAAATTTGTTCTTTGATGGTTATTTACAGAGAGAGAGGGGGGGGGTTAATGCATGACAATAAAAAAATCATAAATTATTAATTTTTGTCACTCCTGGTGTAATAATTGTCGAAAATTATAAATTTCCCATGTTTGGCTCATTGTTTAATAATATATGCCAGACAATATTTGGAATTTGATGAATTGAGAATGATAAAATAAAATTATACACACAGCCGCATGTGTTACACGCATTTTTTCCTTGTCTCTGCTGCATAAATCTGCTAGTGACTTCAATACAGAACTGCAGTTGAAAATTCTTGGCTTGAAAAACTGAAATTCTCCAAAAATTTGAAGGGTCCGGTACTGTTTTAAAATATTAAGGGTCACTTGAAATTACGCAAATAGTCTCATTAAACAGATGAAACAGATGATCTGAATAGAACACTTCTTCAACTATTTAAAAACTAAAAAAGAGGTTCAACACAATATCTGAGCATGAGACTTTAATGAGGACCTTTAACAGTCGTCTCTGAAGTGACGAAGTCGTATCTTTTTATTTGGCAACTGCACAAAAATGTCTTCCATATTTTGTAAGTTTTTATAATCTTTTTTTTGATTTTGTTAGAAATATTCATTTCAATTGCGCAATCGAAACCCCTGATTCTTTTAGTTAAATAATTGCGTGAAGCGTATAAGTCCCCTCCCCTCTGTATAATCCCCTCCCCTCTGTATAATCCCCTCCCCTCTGTATAAGTACCTTCATTAATGCGAAAAATGAAAGGGGGTATATAGGCTTACGGTGAAAAATAAGCGCTTTTGATCGCTATAATCTTATTTCTATCTGTAAGTCTATAAGGAGAAAATTGTTAAAAACGGCTCATACCGAAAAACGTAGTGTTCATACAAATTCAGAAAGTTGCAACATTCAACTCGGATCGTAAAATAATCAATTTAATTCCAAACAAATCATTCAGATATTACAAACAGTCGTCATCGATTATTTTTCGACGCATTCGTATAGTTAATATTTCATAATATTTTTTTTTAATAATATTTCGCTGGCGCTGGATTTTCGAACATTCCTGGAAAATATGAAAATGTCGTCTTCATTATCAAAAGTACAAGAAACAATAATAAATGTTTTTAAAAGTAACTCTCAGATCATGATAAATAAAAAATTATTATAAAATATCAACTTTATACGTATGCGTCGAAAAATTATCGATGATTATTGGTTGTAATATCTGAATGATTTGTTTGGAATTAAATTGGTTTGTTTACGATCCGAGTTGTTAAATGCAACTTTCTGAACTTGTATGGACGCTATCGGTGTGAGTGTTTTTAACAATTTTTTCCTTTTGCAGCGATCAAAAGCGCTTATTTTTCACTGTAAGCCTATAACCACTTTCATTTTTCGCGAACACTCCCTTTAAGACTCCTTTTTATGATATATGTTTGTCTGCATTTCTTGGTGTTTGTTAGTTCCTCTCCCTGGCAAACAAAATTATATAATATCTGCTTTATATATATATATATATAGACCCTTGACCACATTGTCTACAACAGTCTTTTGAAATTCATCCACTACTTACTGCTGAAGATTATATATTTGCTAGTTGGATTATTTACCTCAAAAGGAATTCAGACTAAAATTTTAATCATTGGAATCAAAATAAGTTAGAAAAACATATTTAAATACTAGATATAAAACTCAGCTTTGCCTGGTAACTACACTTTCTCTAAGGTCAACCAACTCAACTTAGAATCTAGAAACTTAGAACTAGACAAGAATATTTCCGTTGGTTGACCCACTTATCCAATCAAAATTTGAGAGAAATCAGTCAAGAGGTTCGTGCATAAGCAGCCAAACAAACAGATATTGCTACTTTATATTGTTTAGAATGTTTTCTTCCGTAATTTATTAAGTTATTTGACACCAAATAATATCATAGTAAATTGGTTTTAACGTAAAATATATTTGAGTAAAACATTTTTTAAAAGAAATGAACTGCAAAAAGTTTTTAATATCTAAACATTCTAAACTATTCACCAACTGTCATGTCTCGTGGGACACCCTGTATCATAGATTAAGGCGTTCAGATATTATGATCGATTAAACAGGAAAATTAAAGGAACTATGAAAGAACTGGTGTTTACATTTATGATTTTAGCCGGGGGATGATATTCTCGGGCTTGAAGGGGGAAATGCCCCCCCCCCCCTCGGGATCTTTAGTACTAATTGTTGTTGATTCACACCTTTTTAAAAACCAAAAGAAGAAACGCTACCCATCCAAAGAAAAAGACCATTATCGATCCAAAAACAAAAGTATGTTGAAAAAAGTAGGAAAATCTTTTTTCGCGTTGCCTCAATAGTTAATTTCTGCAAGGTCAATTTCAAGCATTGATCAGAAACTCCGAACCTTTAAAAGTTGGATCCTTTATTTTTACATTATAAATCTCACCCTGGGCCTGTATCTAGCTAGCTACTCTTCTGCACTCAACGTATATAATATACATTTACAGACAATATCCTTAAATAACATATGTTAGTTAATTGAGACAACCTTAGAAAAACAGTTGTGTATTAATTTTGTTTTCTTAATATCTTCCGACTGTCTAACTAGTATCTAGCTATCTGTCTATCTAGTAACTATCTATCTATCTATCCGTATGTAAGGTTTAACCCCTGTCCGTCGAAATATCAGTTTTCTCTGTTTATCCAATATTTGAATACAGTTCTCACAGTCATATAGTATCCATCCCAATATCCTTGTATCCATCCTAGTATCCTAGTATCCTAGTATCCATCCTATTATCCTAGTATCCATCCCAATGTCCTTGTATCCATCCTAGCATCCTAGTATCCTAGAATCCTAGTATCCATCCTATTATCTTAGTATCCATCCTAGTATCCTAGTATCCATCCTAGTATCATAGTATCATAGTATCCATAATAGTATCCAACTATCCAGGTATCCATCCCAATATCCTTGTATCCATCCTAGCATCCTAGTATCCTAGTATCCTAGTATCCATCATATTATCTTAGTATCCTTCCTAGTATCCTAGTATCCTAGTATCCATCCTAGTATCACAGTATCATAGTATCCATCCTTGTATCATAGTATCATAGTATCCATCCTAGAATCCTATAGTATCCTAGTATCCTAGTATCCTAGTATCCTAGTATCCTAGTATCCATCCTAATATCCTAATATCCTAATACTAGTCACAATACCAGCTTCAATACTAGCTACAATACCAGCTTCAATACCAGCTTCAATTCTAGCCACAATACCAGCTTCAATACTAACTTCAATACTAGCTACAATATCAACTTCAATACCAGCTTCAATACTAGCTTCAATACCAACTTCAATACCAGCTTCAATCCCAGCCTTAATACCAGCTTCAATGCCAGCTTCAATACTAGCTTCAATACCTGCTTCAATGCCAGCTTCAATACTAGCTACAATACTAGCTTCAATGCCTGCTTCAATACCAGCTTTATAACCAGATTTAATACGAGCTTCAATGCCAGCTTCAATACCAGCTTCAATACCAGCTTTAATACTAGCTTCAATACTAGCTACAATACCGATTTCAATACCAGCTTCTATACCAGCGTTAATACTAGCTTCAATACTAGCTACAATACCGATTTCAATACCAGCTTCAATACCTGCTTCAATACCTGCTTCAATACCAGCTTCCATACTAGCTACAATACCAGTTCCAATACCAGCTTTAATATCAGCTCCAATACCTGCTTCAATGTCAGCTTCAATACCAGTGTCAATACCATCTTAAAATACCAACTTTAATACCAGCTTCAATACCAGCTTCAATAATAGTTTCAATACCAGCTTTGATGCCAGCCTCAATACTAGCTACAATACCAGCTTCAATACCTGCTTCAATACCAGCTTCAATACAAGCTACAATACCAGTTTTTATATCAGCTTTAATACCAGCTTCAATACCAGCTCCAATACCAGCTTGAATAATATCTACAATAAAAGCTTCAATGCCAGCTTCAATATTAGCCACAATACCAGCTTCAATACTAGCTACAATACCAGCTTCAATACTAGCCACAATATCAGCTTCAATACTAGCTTTAATACTAGCTACAATACCAACTTCAATACCAGCTTCAATACTAGCTTCAATACCAACTTCAATACCAGTTTCAATCCCAGCCTTAATACCACCTTCAATACCAGCTTCAATACTAGCTTCAATACCTGCTTCAATGCCAGCTTCAATACCATTTTTAATACCATCTTAAAATACCAGCTTCAATACCAGCTTCAATACTAGCTACAATACCAGCTTCAATGCTTGCTTCAATACCAACTTCAATACCAGCTTCAATACCAGCTTTAATACTAGCCTCAATACTAGCTACAATACCAGCTTTAATGCCTGCTTCAATATCAGCTTTATAACCAGATTTAATACGAGTTTCAATGCCAGCTTCAATACCAGCTAGCTTTAATACCAGCTTCAATACCATCTTTAATACGACCTTTAAGATAAGCTTCAATATCAACGTCGATACCAGCTGAATCTGTCTCTTGTTTAGCATAAAATCAGAATAATTTTGAATATAAAATACATTTATTAAGACTAGAATAATATGTGAAAAAAAACACTAATATACATTTATCAATTATTGCACAATGTTGAGGAAGTGAAGTTTACCAAACTGATTAAGTTAGATAACTTTAACTGCTGTATATAAAACATATTTGCTTGACAATATTACATATTTTTAATTGAACGTTTTGATTAAAAACTAATTTAATAAAACAAAAATTATTAATAAAACTTAAAACACTTTTGATTCCGTTTTAAATTTGTGTGTCGTAGATCATTCTAAGTCATATTTTCAATGAAAAGCGATAAAATATATATTATTTCCGAGAATTAATCCATTGAAATGACATAATAGTTGGCGACATGATTTTAAATGTTATAGATTAATTGTCGTAATGTTGCATTATTGGTAAAAACTATTGTTTCTTGAATATCAATTATTAGTCTTATATTCCTGATAAATACGTACGTAAACTGTTTTGTGCAAAATTCTAAGTTTGGAGTTAAACAGTGAATTCATAATATCAACATTTTTAATCAGAAGTTATGATGATTGTTTTGTTGGTCTCTATACTCGAGTAGGGTGGAGAACATTCAACATTAATTTAAAGGGACTGTAAGCGTAATTTCAAGTGACCCTCCATGCTTTATCTGATCAAGTATGAATTAGATATCAATACTCTTGTTACTTTAAACCGTTAATTTTTATTTGTGGGTTCTCTGCAAAAGTGACTTGCGCATTTCTAGTGCAGGAGAATATATAGGAATTATCAGAATATAAACACTTTTAAACCTAGAAAAACAACATTATCTTCAACATTATTAATCAGATAAAGGTTTCAAGGATACGGTTCTGAATCTGACATTGCCATCTTTGCAGGTGGGTCACTTAAAATTTCGTTTAATCAATATAGTTAACATATATGTATAAGTTAAAATAAAATTAAAATGATTTAAAGTTTCTTTGAGTATTCAAGTGGAGGGTATGAGAGGGAGAGAGATGAAGGTGAAAGGAAAGGAAGATATGGAGAAGAAAGATGATGATGATGCCGATACATTACTGGATACTGGAGTAACCTCCATACGGACATCTTATCCATAGTTGGAGGATCGTCCTCTAATCCTGGAGGTCGAAATATTGAGGGTTGGGGAGGGGGAGGAGGAGAGGGGAGGCGGGGGAGATACGTCTCATGGGAGTCCTCTAAATCTAGTTTCCGTTTACTCTTTGAAAACTCTTCCACATCTCGTATTCTTCTGTCAGCGTTGGTTTCACGATCTGCTAACCTTGGCAGCCCTATAATAGGACCTTGTGGCAGCGCTGACATATTCTCTCCTGTTGTGACAGCCCGTATCCCAATGGCTATGGCATCCTCTGCAGCTTGCTGACGTTTAAGCGCAACTTGAGCTGCCATGACGCGCTGGCGCTCTGCGATCAGATTACATTTGGCGCAGGAACAATCTCTAAACTCACACTGGCGTTTGTGTCCCTTCAACCAGGAGATAAATCCATGGTTCCGGCATCTGAAAATAGAAACAAATCTAAACTATTTTTCGGGATAAAATGTAAGATAAAAATCGTATCCTTTAAAAAATCTTAAGCTAGCTGAGTAAATAAGAGGAAGATAAACTCTACTAATGTTCTTCTTTACCTCTGCTAAATAATTCTTCAAGTCACTATTTTATATAATATATATTTTAAATAGAAAAACATGGAAATCTTCCTAATTTTTGCTTTGGCTCAGATTTACAGACCGTTACTGCTGAAAATTAGTCATGGAAAACTATTTAAAACAGTGCCATTAAAGGGAGTGTTCGCGAAAAATGAAAGGGGGTGTAAGCTTACGGCGAAAAATAAGCGCTTTTGATCACTACTAATCTTACTTGTTGCGTCTATCAGGAGAAAATTGTTAAAAACGACTCATCTTGAAGAACGTAGCGTCCATACAAATTCAGAAAGTTGCAAAATTCAATCGGATCGTAAAATAATAAATTTAATTCCAAACAAATCATTCAGATATTACAACCAATAGTTATCGATTATTTTTCGACGTATTCGTATATAGTTAATACTTCATAATATTTTTGAGTTTGTCTTTTTTAAATGATATTTCGCTGGCGCTGGATTTTAGAACATTCATGGAATGTTCTAAAATACGTCGAAAAATAATCGATGATTATTGGTTGTAATATCTGAATGTTTTTTTATGGAATTAAATTGATTATTTTACGATCAGAGTCGAATATTACAACTTTCTAAATTTGAAAGGACGCTGCGTTCTTCGGCATGTTCTGAACATTTTTCTCGTGATAGACGCAACAGATAAAAGTAAGATTAGTTATTTTTCTTATTTTTTTTGCTTATTTTTCGCCGTAAGCTTATACCGCCTTTAATTTTTCCCTTTAAGATAAATAGAAACTTTTGTTCCATCAATTCAAGAAGTTGGAACAAAATATTTTCTTTCAAAACTACCTTTTTTAATGGAAGACAATCAAGTTGGTTGAAACAAAAAAATATAAATTATTAATTACATACCTAGCACACTTAGGTCTTCTTGAACCCTCACCGTGCATCATCCCTTGATACTCCCTACAGACTGATAACTCAAGATACTTCTAGGATACTACCAGGCGCTCAGTTCTCCTCTCCTATTGGGTGAAACCCTGCCGCTGCTCTCCTCTGATTGGTCTACTCTGTTTACTCAAGTATCTGTGTGTCCAATGACCGGGTGTTACAGAATAGGATTCAATTATAGTTGAGTAAGTTAGTTTGTTGCTTTTGGGTATATTTATGTGTATTTAGTCCAGGGATGGAACAGAATTCATCCCTCACTTGAATAAACTATCTATACAGTACACCACCCATACTTTATCTTTGGCCTCTCCCCTTTCATCCCCCTTCTCTCTCCCTTACCCTCCCCTAGCTAGCTAGCGATTCCCTCTATAGATATCGCCATCCCCTTCCCTTTCATCCCCCTCCGGCCCTGAAGGCAGTCAGGAATTTGGTTTAAATGCTCATAAAAGCGACTGATCTTAATTATTCGATCCCTTTGCAAATATCGATTTATTGCATGGAATCTTGATCTTTACATTCAAAATTTAGAGTTTTCGTAAAATCAAAGCAGATTAATATCTGACATGTTTATAATCATAATAGCAATTGATATGAACAGTTTGAATTTATTTGAGACACGACGCAACCAAATATATATAAACATTCAAATTTGACCTTATAGATATTTCAAACTGTGAGATCAAATAAGCACTAAGATATAGACAACACTGAAACTTAGTCATCAAAACCATCATCAGTCGCGACTTTGAAGTTTCGGAACTAGACATATATGCATTATAAAATGATACGTGTCTGTTTCGGAACTAGACATATATACATTATAAAATGATACGTGTCTGTTTCGGAACTAGACATATATACATTATAAAATGATACGTGTCTGTTTCGGAACTAGACATATATACATTATAAAATGATACGCGTCTGTTTCGGAACTAGACATATATACATTATAAAATGATACGCGTCTGTTTCGGAACTAGACATATATACATTATAAAATGATACGTGTCTGTTTCTAGCCAAAGTTTAAAAGGAGTAGTTTGCAAAATACTGCTCGATTTTTGTGCGAGATCGTGCACATCTTGATTTGCAGTGTAATACAAGTTTTAAATGCAAAAGGTTTCCGCCATCAGATTGCAAAGATAAATGAATCATAACTTTAGAGTTTGTAGCAAAAACTCATTTCATTTGCTTCTCTCTATACTTGAGCTAACATCCTAACTAGAGTAACTGCGAGGTCTAAAAGTTGTGCTAGTTATTTCGCATAAAAATTATCATTTTCTTTGAGATGAACGAATTGAAGAGAATGGCGTGATTGAATAGAATGGAAGGATTAAAGAGAATGGAAGAGAATTTAAGGATGGAGGAAAAATAAAAGATTGAAGAGAAGGAATGGTTTACAGATAATGGAAGGTTTTGAAGCGAATGGTAGGATTGAATAGAATGGAAGAATTGAAGAGAATGGAATGATTGTAGAGAATGGAAGGATTTTGGAGAGAATGAAAGGATTGAAGAGAATGGAAGTAATGAAGAGAAAGGAAGGATTGAAGATAATGGAAGATTGGAAGAGATTGGAAGGATTGACGAGAATAGAAGGATTGAAGAGTACATGGATGGAAGGATTGAAGAGAATAGTACGATTGAAGAAAAAGGAAGAAAGAGGAAGGATTAAAGAGAACGATAGAATTGAAGATAATGAAAGATTGGAGAAAATGAAAGGATGGAAGAGAATTGAAGAAAATTAAATGACTGAAGAAAGAAAATGGAAGAATGGTAGATAAGACAAGGATTGACTAGAGAATGAAAAGAATTAAAGAGAATAAAAGGATTGAAGAGAATGGAAGGATTGAAGAGAATGGAAGGATTGAAGAGAATGAAAGGATTGAAGATAATAGAAGGATGGAAGAGAATAGAAAGATCGAAGAGAGTGGAGGGATTAAAGTATGAAAGGATGGAAAGATGGAAGAATTGCAGCTGAGGATGAAGTGTATCTAGTATCAGGTTACACCCAGATCACTGTATTCAATCTTCATTATCAAACAAACCATGAATTTAAACTAAACATATCAGTGGTTAATATACACACCACACTCCGTATGCACAGCACAAAATACACCAAATATCGGAGAGAAAATATATCAATAAAACAATATTATACGATTCGTTTATAATGAGTTCTTAAATATTGAACAAATATTTAATTTTACTAATTATTAGACTGCACAATTAAATGTTATAATGCAAGGAAAGTTAATTGCAGTTGCGTATACTCTCCGAACATATTCGTAAACAAGAATAGATGCATTAGTGTTCGTAATTAGTATCCGAGGAGGATAAAAGCATTGAATTTTTAAAATTTTGATAATTCACATAACAGTTTCCTATGACCAGAATATGTCATTGATTTTTATGTGAAAGATGGATCCCATGTCAAGCTGTGACATCCGTCTTGTGTTTACATTACCGCCCAGAGACAGTACATTGCGTACAAAAGATGCGTACACCTCTGAAATAACTTTTCTTGTATTATAACCTTGGCACAATTGGACTTTTAAACCAAAAAAAATCGCTGCAGTAATAATTTCTCTATGTAAACCTTTCTCAAGAAAATATTCACAATTTTAGTATTTTATTTTTAAAAAAAGAGTATTGTTTATGTCCAATTCTTAAAAAGATTTAAATACCCCTAAGCTGCCCCCACTCTCCCCTCCCCCCGATTTACGTAAAAGTTCGTTAATTAGCTCGACCCCCACCACCGCTTTATACACATACATCTAAACAGTTTGTTTTGTTTGTCATGATCTGCAGTTCCTCTCCCTTTTGTCCATCTGACAGCCCAATTTTTTTTGAAATAATCTTTTTGTTTATTTAATTTCTTGTGATTTTTAACAAATTTTTTTTTCGATTTTGATGGTTAGTATATCGTTAGAAATGTTGAACTGAAATCAGATTAAAGTGCTGCCAAAATTGTTTTCTACACTAAAATCTGAAAGAATGCAGATAAAAAAGTGGCTTTACCTAAGTACATATAAAAAATTTTTACATTCATTTTATTTCTCACTCTCAACATATTCTCGAGTGGTATTCTCGAGTGGCCTTTCATTTAGAAAATTTCATGCTTGGTGCACAATATCACTCTTTCAACCTTTGTCAGATCATACAATTATGGAAATATACATATTGTTGAAATAACTAACAACTTTCAATTGAGAGGTTTCTACTAAAGTGATTTCCAGATTAAAACTGCAGAGACAAGAAGGAAATTATGGTGCAAGGTTTAAAAAGTAGAAGTAGTAAATTGAACACATAACTAAAGGGACTGTAAGCGTAATTTCAAGTGACCCTCTATGTAAAGATGGCAATGCCTGATTTACAAACCTTAAAATCTTTTGTCCGGTCAATTAATTGAGAAATGGAGAAATTATCGAATGAAGCACTTTACGAGTAAAAAAAAACAAAGTTATCTTCTACATTTTGGATCAGACTACGGTTTTATGCATGGGTATCGTTGTGAATCGGAATTGGCCATCTTTGCCTGGAGGGTCACTTGAAATTGAGCTTAAAAAGGTGAATTAAGTTTTTGTCACAAAATCAAAATGTCTAATCCCTATATTGCTGCCACCTAGCCTTTAATATTTCAACTTTAGAATATTTGATCTATAAGAATTAATAGTTTGTTATATCAAAAGTCTACGGTACCGTGTTGCACAGAATTAGAGATTACAAAAATCAGAGCTTGTCAATAAGTCATCAAACAATATCGCGTTTATATTTGGTTCAACAAAAAGGAGCAGGCCCCCTAAATTGATATTATGCATTTTAGATTCTAAAGTACATATATCTACTGAGTTTACGAATATACAATATATCAATATAAATAAAAGCATATATATAATATAGTTTGTGGGCTCCATATTGACTAAATAAACAACGTAAATATTAGTGTAAATATGTAAACCCTGTAGAGTAGAGTAGAGTAGAGTAGAGTAGAGTAGAATAGAGTTGAGTAGAGTAGAGTAGAGTAGAGTAGAATAGAGTTGAGTAGAGTAGAGTAGAATAGAGTAGAGTAGAGTAGAGTAGAGTATAGTAGAGTAGAGTAGAGTAGGGTAGAGTAGAGTAGAGTAGGGTAGAGTAATCTCATAAAACGTTTCTAAATAAAACGCTCAAAAAAATCATAACATTTGGTTTAAACTTTAGACTGAAATATTAATTATCTTTTTTTAATGTTTAAGGCATCTCATTATTATTTACATGGAATGGAGGGGGTGCAGCCCAAGCCCCGCGAAACCGTTTCTGCGCCTCTCGCTACCTCTCCAAACTTCCGCAATTCTGTCTACATACCTTGCATTTTCGTCTCCAATAAAAGATATTTGGCTTTTACATCCACAAAAATCAAATAATTTTAACATAATAAAATTGTTTTAATGATACATGAACAATTTGTTTTGAAAAGTCTATTTTAATTAAGATTACGGCTTCTAATTTCACAAATTCCTTAACTTGTGAATAACTATTCCAGTTTTTAAAACGATAGAAAATATTTATATTATTTTACAAGAGTATTTTGTACGAATTAAACTATATTAGAACCAATTCACAAAAACAAATTAGTTTCTGTGAAGCAATTAATTTTGTGCTTTTATTGTATGCTTTGTGTAAACTTTTCTCCAAAAAACAAGTTAAAATGAATTGAATTAATATTTGAAGTTTGTGGGCTTGGAGACGTAGCAAGAGGCACGAAGACGGATTTGCTCGGCATGGATGTGATTTCGCGGGGCTCATCGCGGCTCTGCACCCCATATGGTTATATGGCTGTTCTTTAATAATATATTGTTAAAATTGAAATTCTGTAGACTATTATAATTTTATTATCTTGGTAAAATTAAAATACTTTTAGGGCTGACAAGATTAGTAAGAAGTAATGTTCTAGGAGTAACAATTAAGTCTCAATTAAAAATATATATATTTTTAAATCTTTTGGAATCGGATATCGTCAACAAATGTCACTAGATTCATAAGAATCATGATTACAGCTCGATTAGATGTAAAATACATTTTTGATGGTAGATAGATAGATAGATAGATAGATAGATAGATAGATAGATAGATAGATAGATAGATAGATAGATAGATAGATAGATAGATAGATAGATAGATAGAAAGATAGATAGATAAATAGACAGATAGATAGAAAGATAGATAGATAGATAGATAGATAGATAGATAGATAGATAGATAGATAGATAGATAGATAGATAGATAGATATATAGATTATTAATAGATAGATAGATAGATAGATAGATAGATAGATAGATAGATAAAAAAAATAGATAGAAAGATAGATAGATAGATAGATAGAGAGATAGGAAGATAGATAGATAGATAGATAGATAGATAGATAGATAGACGGATCAATAGATATATAGATAGGTAGATAAATAGATTTATAGATTATCAGAAAGATAGATAAACATATAGAAAGATAGATGATAGATAAATAGATAGATAAATAGATCGATAGATAGATATATAGCTAGATAAATAGATAGATATGTACATAGATAGATAGTTAGATAGATAGATAAACAGATAGAAAGTGAGGAGTGGTGATGAGTGTATAAAAAGTATGCTTTGTATGCTACTGTTCTAAGGTTTAACTTGATTAGAAAAGGTTTCTTCTCTGAACAAGTTTTTGTCTAATGTTTTATCGTCTAGCTTGTATAAACGGTAGACTAGCCGGGGGTAAACAAATATATCAGTTTTCTTTAAATTCGTAAACTCTTATTTGATTTAATTCAGACAAAGATACCAATTCACGCTGGACTAAGAGAGCTTTATTTCATCTAAGAAATATTGCATCAATTTTCAAGACTGGGTCGAACTTTAACTGTCTTTGGCTTTTATTTTAACTCACTTCATATGCGTTTTGAAACTAGTTTAAAGACGTAATTGTCAAATTCTCGTCGATTTTTTCACGTGAGAGCTTAAAAAGTTACATGTAATCCTGATCCCTCTCTCTCCTTTGTCCAGGTGTTCAAGGTTGCGTGATTAATTATAACGTATCTTAATCTGAACCCAAGGTTGTAATGCATTGTAGGCATCTTTTGTACTACAGTGTAATTTCTCTGGGCGGTAATGTAAACACAAGAGGGATGTCGAAGCCTGACAAGGGATCGATCCATCTTTCACATAAAAAATCAATAAAATATTCAGGTCATATGAAACTACTATGTGAACTATCAAAATTATCAAAATTTAATGCTTTTAACCTCCTCGGATACTAAATGAACACTGATGCATCTATTCTTGTTTACAAATTCCACCCAGAGAGAACTGGTTCCAATATGTACGCAGAGTATACGCAACTGCAATTAACTTTCCTTGCATTACAACCTTGTCGACACCTAACATGAAATAGTTGTGGGTGACATGAGCCTCATATTTAAGAGAGTATTGTTGAATGAAGCTCTTGGGACTATACATTTGCGTAGGTTTTACTTTAACAAATCAGAAAACAAAAAGAGAATGTAAAGAAACCATATGAAACAATATTTCTTCACTAAAATATTAATATCTACAAAACTGCCTGACCCCATTCATGAAACCGGGTCTCCGATACTGACGATATTCTGTTTTAAAGGGTGTGTTCGCGAAAAATGAAAGGGGGTATAGGCTTACGTCAAAAATATTCGATGGTGATTGCTACTAATCTTACTTCTTTCTGTTGCGTCTGAAAGGAGAAAATTGTTAAAAACTACTCTTACCGAAGAACAAATTCAGAAAGTTTATTTCCAAAGAAATCATTCAGATATTACAACCTATAATCATCGATTTTTTTCTAATAGGTTGTAATATCTAAATGAAAATAAATTGATTTTTTTAACGATTTTTACCATTTAACATTGCTACATTACAATAACGGAAACTGATTTTTGTGACTTTTAAAGTTGAATATACTAAAAGATCCATATTGAAAAACGTAGAATTTATCAAAACCCGACAATTTTCAAAATATGAAGAAAAAATCCAAGTAAAAATATGCAGCAGCGGCCTCTCACGCATCTATAGATACATGGCCATATATGATTAACATGTTTTAAAAATACTTTTTTACTGCATGTCAATTTTGATGTTACAGAAGATCTGTTTAGATTGCAGCCGTAGTACATTTGAATTTCCGAGCCGGGTCAATCTTTCCGGTCCTGCAGTTTGTACTGTACCGCATATATATGGACATTGGGTTAATAAAGCAGACACTCAATAGGACTAGCCGGTGCAACAAGGTTGACGCGGTCAGACTTTAGGTTTAATTTACTTTTACTAAAGGGTCAGGGGTGCGTGCTATTATCAAAATGCACTGGGAAAAATTATACTACAGGTTTGAGGAAGGTGGAGTGGGGAGCAGGGGGTATAGGAGGGCCCCCCCAGGAATCCTTATTTATATCATTTCTAAGTTTTCGTAGAGACTAATAACCAATTTTGGCTATCAAGAAAATTACTCCAAAACATCACACAACCTCGTTCGTTTTTCTGAGTAAAGATATAAGCAAACATAATTTTAACATTGATCCCTTTAAGAAAAATGGCATTGCAATTGTTATTTTGCAAGAGTAAAAAATAGATATTTTTAAATATTATAAAATTATACATTACAACTTTGTAAAGTGTGTAATTATACACACCTTTTTTCACACGTATATGTGCTTTTAATTTAAAACAAAATGAGCTAAGCAGTCATAATGTTGTACAAATCAAAACGAACTAATTAAATACTCAATGTAACAATGCAAACAAGACAAGAGGAGAAGGTCTGGATAGGGTTAAGTGAGTGTTAACTATAACTATAACTATAACTATAACTATAATAATAACTATAACTATAACTATAACTATAACTATAACTATAAATATAATAATAGGGTTAGTGAGTGTTAATTATAATTACGTTTCACAGAAAGTCCAATTCATGCGGGGAATTAATAATGCGACTTTGTGTCGACCGTGTAGATTTTCTAGTTTAGATTGTATGCACAACTATTATAAAACATCAATGAGAAAAGTTTTGAGTAAAAAATTTAATATTTTAGTTGTATATGAAATTTACTTTAATTTGACGTGTCTTGCTAATTTTTAGACATTGAATACTTCGCGTACAAAGACACTAAAAACGTTCTTCTTGCGCGCAATGAGATCAAAGTTTATCGGAAGCAAATAAGCAAATAAGCAAATAAGCAATAATAATAATAAGCAAATAATTAAAAAAATTTCTTTTTTCACAAATGTAATCTTAATTATACATTTTTTTGTGATAATTAATTCTCTTCAGCTGGCGGCAAATGAACTGATTTTCGAGCTCCCATTGGTTAAGAATGAATGTTCCATGGCGGCATAATAAATCTAACGTCTCACACCACACACATAAACGAGATAAACAAGATTTGGGTTATAAGAGGTGTAGGATTTGGGTCAAGGCCATACAAACTCCGGCTATCCTTATAATCATATTTTTTCCATCCCTCTGTTAAAATTATCTAAAGGTTGCAATCTATTTTTACGCAAAATCTTTGAGAATTTTGCCAATTACTTCTTAAACCGAAAATTGCTCTATGATTTAAAAACGTACAATTATAGTCTAAGACAGATCAAATTAAGAACAAGGCATTGTAACACTTTGTAACAACTTTTTACCCCTCCTTCTAGCTAGGCCGGACTTATTCGGTGACATTTAATTATGTAGCTGACATCAATGCAAAACTTGCAGTCTGCTTCCATTTGTCATAAAAAAAAACTAAACATTATTTAAATCTAAAAACCAAAAATTGGTCTAAACAGAGATTTATTTCGGCATGTATTAATGATAATGTATTTATGATGTAAGCATTTAAAAGTCTCAGATCAATTTTTTTTAAGTGTAGGAAAAAGAAAAGATTCCTCCCCCCCCCCTCCAACGACCTACCAACCCTAAAATACAAATATATAATTAAAAAAACACTTATTTCCAACTTGTCCATATTTGTTAAAACTGAAAAGATATACAGTAAACCTTCAGAGTTAATTTAAAAAAATATAAATTCAAAGCAAACATTATTTAAGAACTTTATTTGCAGTCTGTAACAATTTTAGTGGCGGTGGACACCAACAATTTCAAAATTAAAAAAAAATCTTGACATTTTTTAACATTGATCTTTTTAAACAAAATTTTGAAAAAGAGCAGTGAATTTATTTTCTAATTCCAATTATAGACAAGGGAAAAATGCATTTGACACATATTCCTGCTTCTCTTTAACCCTAATATTACGCATATTGCCCAGACACACTTGTATGCCGAGTCCATTAGCGCCTGATCCAATTAGGGTTCAGTCATGTGTTTGTTGTCTATTCTGAACCAATAGAAATAGTATGGCGGTAACATCTATTTTTCTATCTATCTCATTATTCAATTAGAGTTATGATCCTTCAATCTGCGCTATCAGTAAATGGAAATATTTACTGATACTGAAACTATAGTGTTGTGTGGTATAGAATTATATATATATTTTTAATCTGTTTACTTTCATTCATGGTTTTCCTGCAAAAGTTACTTCTACATTTCTTGCTTTAGAAACAATGGAGTTATGATCAGAAAGAGACAATGTTCAAGCTTAAAAGGGAAGTTAAGTTTAGAGATCAAATAAAGGTTTTAAGGGTACCGTTCACATAGATCCAGACAGCTAGGAAAAGGAATTAAGTCTTTGGTACAAACTCTATCTTTTAATCCCTTTAGCTTTGCAACTCAATGGCGTAGACCTTAGATATTTCAAACAATGAATTATATATGATAAAATAATCTAAGTTGGAAGTATCGAATCAGGTTACAAAGATACAGGGATTACAGAATATGATTTGGTGACAAAGGCTCAAGTCCTTAGCATCAGTTTCCTTGACTTTAACGCTTTATCTTTTGATTTTACATCACTACCTCATTTTATAGTTATACAGTTACAGTTACAGTTATACAGTTACATTTTAGAACATATATTGCGTTGGTTTCTAGTTTCAGTTTCAAACAACTAATTAATTGACAAAATTCTTATCGATTTTTTTCGTGAGTGCTTGCATGCAGTTGTGTACGTACTACGTATATTTTCAAAATGTGCAAAATTTTCAAAGTTTTCAGGTTATGATGAAAGGTTATGAAAGCTAGTTTCTGCGTGTTTCAAAATTTTTTTTTATCTAAAACTTGATACCTTCTGTTTATAAAATTCTTGATAATTTCCTTATCTCTGTGTCTACTTTAGTCTTATCAACCATAATATATATGCACAATTTCTGCATTTATGCAAACTATTGCACTTAACTGTAAGACAAGAATTATGCGACCTTTAAAACTTCCTGCACCCTTTATTCAATTTATACAATTTATATTCTTTTGTGAGTTCTTTCAGGGACTGTCGTAATGCCATGTGACGGTAACCCCTCTAAAGCTCTGTATGATTAAGAACGGCTGAGATATCAATCATCTTCTCATTGAAAGTGGATTTTTTAAACTTATGGTTTCTCTAAAAAGTACCTTGCGCGTTGCTACTTCAGAAACAATATGAAGGAAATTGTCGCAATTAAAGCAATCTAGAAAAACGAAGATATTTTCTAAATTATTGATCAGATAAAGGATTAATTGAATTCTAATGTGGTCACAAAATAAAGAGTAGGACACGAAAAGCAAACTTATATTTTAAAAGTAAAAAAAATACAACACATTGTTATCTTGAATGAATCAATGTTTCTTATTCTGCTATCACATAGTAGAGAAAAATGTTTATGTCTAAAAAATTAAGAATCTAATTATATCAGTCTAATAAGAAAAATCTACCGATATCTGTATTAGAAAAAATCTAAAAATCTATTTCAGATATATCTGTGACAAGGAAAAAATAAGCCTTACAAAAAGATACACATAGAATCTATTACATTACTCAAATCTAAATTTATGTTTATCTGTATTAAAGGGAGTGTTCGCGAAAACTGAAAGGGGGTATTATGAGGGTATTTTTCGCGAACACTCCCTTTAAGAAAATCTAGATAGCCAACGGAAAAAGCTTATCTATTTTTGTGTGTCTGTATCAAGAATCTTTTATGCTTATCTGTATCTGAAATCTATTTGTGTGTCTGTATCAAGAATCTATATGCTGTTCTATATCTGAAATATATATGTGTATCTGTATCAAGAATCGTTAAGCTTATCTGTATCTGAAATCTATATGTATATCTGTATATATAAATCTATACGTCTATTTATTTCACATTCTATGTGTATTAAGAATCGTTATGCTAATCTGTGTCGGAAATCTATATATGGGTATCCGTATCTGTAAATCTATAAGTGTGTATCTTTATCACATTCTATATGAATATCAATACTGTGTATCTGTACCAAGAATCCATGTTTTTATATATCTGCATTTGTGTATCTGTATCAAGAATTCATGTGTGTAGATCTGGATTTGTGTATATATATCTGTATCAAAAATCTATGTGTATATGCATCTGTATCAAGAATCCTAATTATTCCAAGTTATTACAAAGTAAATACAATAAATACTCAGATATTTGAAACGATGGGAACTGGGTGCTCGTTCGTACTTTTGAGACCCACCACTTCCTTACATGTCCAATTATTCCTACTATATTCTATGCCCTGTAGGCCTGTGTACCATTAATTAATACTCTACTTGAAGCCCCCCCCCCTCACCTTCATCTGATAAAATTATGCAAAAATCGATGACGATATACAGGACTTTACAAAAAACTACTGATTGTGTTCATAGAAAATCTATAAAGAAAATAGATACAAATTGTTAGGCTATTTCAGTTTATGCTGAAATACCAGGTGGTGAGAGGATTATTTTAAATGTCGTCTTTGTAAAAGTGCAGCTTCGTACTTCTTCAAACTCAGACAAGAAAAGGGGAGAATGTTAATATTTTTTGGACGAATGGGGGGGGGGGGAGGAGCGATGGGTTTAGGATTCTTTATATTTTTTTCAATGGGTGGGGGTTGAAATTACGTCTTATATAAGATAAGTTGGGAAAGGGGAGGGGGGGTACTAGAGTTTTGAAAGTTGAGATTGAGAGGGGATATTATATATACATAGTTACAGCATGTCTGCAGCTTCAGACTCAGACATGAACAAAGAAAGGGAGATACAAAGTAATACAAACAAAGAACACCATTTTCTCTTTTCAATCTGATTTGATCTTAAAACTAGTTTGTCTCTGAGCCCGGCATATATTTGCTTGGATCTGTGTGTAGAAAGAAACGGGTTGAGACAACTTGCAGGACTTGCAGTCCTCGGGCTGGGCTGCCTGAAGACGCAGTCTAGCTAAGGCAGTCCGGGTCATAAAGTTTGATAGAGACTGGCGGATTCTCCCTCTACATTGTCGAGTCAAACTTCAGAAAAAATATAAATAGTTAGACATATAGATTTTATTGTAAAAACAGTTAAATGTAGATTGATCACAAAAATCAAGAAAATTTCGGACACTAAATAATATTTTGTGCGGATGCCACAACTTATCATTTTTGTTTTTCAAAGATACGGCCAAAGGAAATGAGTCTTTGCCACAAACTCTGATTTTCTAATCACTATATCTTTGGAACCAAATGTTGTAGACCTTAGATATTTCAAACTATGAATTCTGTTAAATCAAATAATCAGAGTTTGAAATATCAAAGGTTTACAACATCGGGTTCAAAGATATATTGGGGTTTAAATATTTGATTTTGTTAAAAAGATTCAATTCCTTTCAGGAATATATTTTGAACACTTCAGAAAATTAAAAATTTCTTGGAATAAATTTTCACCAAACCCACATACATACATGTTAGTTTGACGATTGTATACTTTGTACATCAATTAACTGTTTTTAGCTCAGCCAGGTAACAAAAGTGAGGAATTTCCTCAAATTATCAAACCTTCTTGACTTGCTTTGGTCAATTTCTGGAGAAAAGGTTCTTGTGGCAGCATTTTGCCCCTTCCAGAAATGTTCACAACAAATTTGCCAGTCTCCAAACACTTGGAAAATATCAAACTATTATTCTCAATTATTTTGACATGGTCAGCTTACATACTGAGCAGGGGTGGATACAGGGGGGGTGGCAGGACCTACTGGGACCTTCACACCCCCCTGACGGATTCAGGGGAGGCGTAGCCACCCCCCTGAGATTTCAGAATAGCTCCTCAATAGCACTTAAGGGAAAGAAAACCTAGTACAAAACAGGAATAATATCTATCTGAAACAAAATTTTTGCCTGCGGCATGTCTTTTTTCCGAATAAAATCTAGCACCCCCCTTAAATCCTGTATCCGCCCCTGATACAGAAACTTAAGATTGTTTGGACAAACTTTAAAAAAAGCATAGTTTTTTTTATGAACTTTCCAAAAGATTTTGAAACAAGAATTGTTTTTTTACTGGACAAACAATTTTCGTGTAGGATTATATTACAATAGACAGTAGAATGTATTTCCGCAACCTAAAACTGAACTTACTTTTGAAACAATGTATCTCTCTGTTACAAAGTTCATGTTTACTGCAGTACACATTTTTTGCTCCAAATTTTTTACATAAAAAATCTTAAACCGAATTCTGAGAAAATCAATGGAAATATTTTTAACTTTTTTGAGGGCAACATATCTAGTTTTTTTCCCTGCAACTAAAATTTTCAAAATTTTGTCTAAACCTTTTCCATATTTTTCTATTTTTTTTTGGCTTTTATAAATGGGGGGGAAGGTGTTTTCCATCCCTCAATCCCTCTATAATTTTGCCCTTAGAGATGAGATAGGGGACTGTAATACATGACCCAATTCAAACTTTTCAAGTTTATTTCTTTAAAAAAATTAAACCTGTAACTTTAATGGTCTAACTTTTTTACAAATATTTAAATTTGACACATTTTAGATCTAATTCTATACACATTTTAGATCTAATTTGACACATTTTAGATCTGTAGCTCAAACGATAAAAAAGTTAAAAAACCATTTTTGATTTTTTTTTTTTTAATATCTTAGTTCTACAATATTGGTTTGCAAAAATATGAGATAATAGAAAATCAGAGTTTGTTACAAGAACTCAGTTCCTTGGCTGATTAAAAAGTTAATTTTCAGATCAAAACATACAAAATATTATTAGGATTAAATTTGGTCACTTAAACCAGACAAATATTAATTCATATATATATATACATTGTTGTTCAAAGAATTTTGACAACTGAGGATCGTCATGAGACGTGAAACATTATGTTTAGTATAATTATTTTTTAATAAGATGTGAAGTTTAAAAACTGAATTATATATATATATATATATATATATATACTAGGCTTTTTGGGCACTTCGTGCCCATCTTTTATTTCAACTTTTAATCGTGGCTTTATCTGTGAGGAACTTCTCTTTGTACAGTATAAAACAAAACAAAATTTTTTTTTTTTGCAGATTTCAAATATTTTTTCGCGCATTCTCAAAATTTTACAAAAATAAAAAACTTTTAAACACGAATTTTTTAAATTTTGATCATTTATAAACCTCCCCATGGGTCACTTGAGGTCCCACACAAAAGGGCCTGATCGGTTCTGCCGTTTTGACGTTTATTGGATACAAACAAACAGACACCCAAACAAGCTAAGTTTATAGATATTTGATTTTAATATTCTAGATTCAAACATGTAATGTTCAAAAAATATAAACCGCAATCCTCTTGACTCTAAGCAGTGCAAGCGGGAGACTGACTAAGCATATTTCCGTGGCCGGGAACTGCAAAAGTTTGCAGAGTTTAGACATTTTCTGGTCTCTTTTTTAAACATCTAATCTAAATTTTAAAATTTTCGTCGTAAAAACGGTTTTATACTTTACAGGCTTTAAAAAGTATTTATTTTCAAAGTACGAAAAATACTCCTTTCAAAATTCTGAACCACGCTCTTTGTTCCATTTGCTAATGCAAAATTGAGTTGAAGGAATTGCACGGTACGGGCCGGTTTCCACCGTACTGGCACGTCGCTGCTCTTAGGATCAAATATATTTCTACTATAGCCTTAGCAGTGAACAATACACAGCTCGAAAATTGTGAGAAAATAATGAAGGATTCACCTTCAGAAAAACGTAAGTTGATTAATTTTTTTAACTATGTTTTTTATGGATCATTAATGTTTAAAATGTGGATTTGTCTGTTGAATATAATGTGAAATTATAACGATTCAAGTAGATATTTTGTGCAGTAATATACAACTAAGCTAAATTTTCCACAAGTCAAAGGATCTAAAGACAGACCTAGTATTAGGGACCAGGGACACTACACACAATATAAACATTTCAGAATTAACTATTTAAAAAAATATGATTTAATGTAGAAGTTGTCTTTTTTAATCTGATCATTTAATGTTCGAGTATACATATTTAGTAATAGTTCTGTAAAAATCAACATAACTTGTTATTTTTACATTTAATTAAATCATGCAATTTGTGACTATGACGATACAATCTTGATGAAAGTATTATTACAGTTTTGCAAAAGAGTATTTGCCATTGAGGCATGCTATTAAACTTTTTAAAGCTTTTTAACCATGTTGAATTTATCAGATTTAAATTGCAAAAACAACTTAGCTTGTAATTACTGGGAATTACTCACAAAACTTTTGAACCAGTGCCATGCAATTTATTAGCTTTATAATAATAACTTTTGAACAGAAATAATTTTACTTAATTGTCAATTTGAGGAGAATTTGATTAAAATGTTGGTATTAAAGTTGTTGTTTGATATAACCAACTATTAGAATATCGGATAACTTCCTAGAGAACGATTTTTGGACCTCCCTTATTCAGATAAGAATATTATTGCTTTTAAAAAATAAGGTGAATTATTTTTTCAATTGTATACTTTCGCCGGCCCATTTGTTACTCCTTTTATATAAAACAATGACTAATTCCTATATTATCAAATTCTTTAATCATATTATCGAATTTTGTAATGGACAATTCCTTCAAAATTTCGGAAGGAGATTTTTTGTTTTTATTAAGAATCACAGTCAGCTAATACCAAAACAACAATATATTTACCTTATAAAAAAGCGCGTTGATATCTAAATTCTACACCTTGTTGAGAATCTCTGATGGCAATTCTTTAATGAAAATTCACTTAAAATTACGTTGATATTCATTAGTTATATTGGTTAAGTTCAAATCTTATTACAAAGATATTTCAAATCTTAAATTACAAAATGAAATTCTAACATTTTTTCATCTAGCCCTGATAAAGTATATACGCCCTATGGAAACATAATACATAAAATATTTATAAATTACGTGATGTGGGGTTTTCTGGTCACGATTTTAGGTTCAATTGTTTGATAAATTCTGAGATCTGATATTCACATTTTACGGTTTCAGTTCTCGTCAATTCAACTTGCATGAGTTGTATCTCCAAGATGGTTTCTAAACATTTAAGATTTTTTATTCTAAACACCTTAAAGGGACATAAACCGTTATTTCAATCGACTCTTAACTGGCGAAGTGACATGTACGATCCACATAGGTATACGTTTTTAGGTATACGCTTTGTCTGATCAAGTATATGAATTAAATACCTTAGTTGATATCTCAAACAGTAGAGAAAAAGGTATTCACACTTGCGCATTTCTTCTTCAGAAACAATCGAGAAATTATTAGAATTAGGCAGTTTTTAAGCCTGAAAAATTACGGTATCTCTCATATTATATGTAAATCAGATTCAGGTTTTAAATTGCCGTTGTGAATTGAGCATGCTAATTAAATTTAAATTACTACGACTCTCCCTTTCTGAAAAATCTGGTATAAGGTTATAATATTTCATAATTATTTACTACTAGCTTGGGAACCCAGCGCTGCCAAGGTTACTAAAAGTTACTTCCACCGTTTACCCGCACTTGAACGATTTTTACCAGGAAACTAAAGGAATTGAGTTTTTGCCACAAACTCTGATTTTCTAATTCCTATACCTTTCCAACCCGTTTTCTAAACCTTTGATATTTCAAACTATTAATTCTGTTTGATCAAATAGTCTAAGTTTGAAATATCAATAATCATCAGGTTGCATAGATATAGAGGTTAGAAAATGCGAGTTTGAGGCAAAAACTCAATTACTTTTCGCTATTAAAGTCGACCCACTCAACGTAGTATCTTAAAACCAAACTAAGAACATTCCTATGGGCCTCCCGAGTTCCCCAATTAATGTTAGAGGCAAATCGGTCTAGAGGTTCCTGAGTTAGGATCGGTAAAACAAACAGAGATTATAACTTCATATACACAGGGATATGAAAACATCTACAATTCATATGGAGACTTTTGTTAGTTAAAGACATTAAAGCAGTTAATATAAATAAAAATAAAAATAAGATTTAGCTAGGTTCAACTAATTCTTGATTTAACTATTTTTTGATTCAACCATTTCTAGATTTAACTATTTCTTGATTTTTCTATTTCTAGAATCAACTATTTCTAGAATTAACTTTTACTAGATTCAACTATTTCTATATTCAACTATTTCTATATTCAACTATTTCTAGATTTAACTATTTCTAGATTCAACTATTTCTAGATTGAACTATTTCTAGATTGAACTATTTCTAGATTAAACTATTTCTAGATTGAACTATTTCTGGTTTCAATTTTATTTCTAAATTCAACTTTTTCTAGATTCAACAAATTCTCTATTAAACTATTTCTAGAATTAACTATTTCTCGATTCAATTATTTCTTGATCTGATTTCCTTTAGCAATTGATATTTCATTAAAAGGAATATTTCATGAAAGGAATATTTCATGAAAGGAATATTTAATTAAAGGAATATTTCATTAAAGGAATATTTCATTAAAGGAATATTTCATGAAAGGAATATTTCATGAAAGGAATATTTCATTAAAGGAATATTTCATTAAAGGAATATTTCATTAAAAGAATATTTCATTAAAGGAATATTTCATTAAAGGAATATTTCATGAAAGGAATATTTCATGAAAGGAATATTTCATTAAAGAAATATTTCATTAAAGGAATATTTCATTAAAGGAATATTTCATGAAAGGAATATTTCATTAAAGGAATATTTCATTAAAGGAATATGTCATTAAAGGAATATTTCATTAAAGGAATATTTCATTAAAGGAATATTTTATGAAAGGAATATTTCATGAAAGGAATATTTCATTTAAGAAATATTTCATTAAAGGAATATTTCATTAAAGGAATATTTCATTAAAGGAATATTTCATTAAAGGAATATTTCATGAAAGGAATATTTCATAAAAGGAATATTTCATTAAAGGAATATTTCATTAAAGGAATATTTCATTAAAGGAATATTTCATGAAAGGAATATTTCATAGATGCAATATTTTAAAAATTGAATATTTCAAAAATGAAATTTTTTTTAGATCGAAAATTTAATGATACAAACATTTCATGGCGTATGAAATAATTTCTATGAATTTAATTTAGTTTAGATATGAAATGCTGCGTCTATGAAGTGTCCTATGTCCTATTTTTAGATGTCTTTTTATGAAATATCCTTGTTTAAAATGTTCCAACATTATTTAGCATACTTTAATATCTTGATCTTGAATCAAGTTTTTCAACATTTGCGGTCACTAACTACCAAATTATAAAAAAGAAAATATATTTTCAAAATCGTTTTTTTATGTTTTGGTGTGTAAAGCAAAACGTAAAGAAGATTTTTTTTCAAATACGGGACACGATGTTTAATACAGGACACGATGTTTAATACAGGACACGATGTTTAATACAGGACACGATGTTTAATATCCCAAGAAAAGTTGATTTAATTTTCAAGACTGGGTCAACTGTAAAGTGTCTCAACGCCTTGACTTTAGATTATATCTTTCTAATTGTTTTATCTTAAGCTTAAAGGAAATAATAGTCAAACTTCTCATCGGTTTTTGCGTAAGTGATAATGTGATAAACCAAACTTTTATTCACGCGAATACTTTTCTGATATCAGCTGTTTACAAATCCAGGTCTCAAAAGGACAGAAATTGGCATGATTTTACACCGGTATATATGTCACGAATAAAAAGGGTTGAATTGGCTCTAAATGGATGGCAACGATATATTTTAGTACTGAAGAAACTATAAAGTTGGTATGTCCAGAAAACACACATGTTCTGTAGAATTAATGGGCCGTCCGAAAATAATACAAAAAAATGTTTTCAAACAAAAAATGCTAATTTTTTTATATAAGTGAAAGTCAATATGATTTTCAAAAAGTATTTAAAAAAATGAATGATAATAATAAAAATAATAATAATAATAATATTCATAAAAATCTTGCAAACTATTTCTCTCTAGAAACATATTTTTTTTATATATTTTTAAACAGCTTTATGATCCATAATTTAAATTGCAGCTGTCAAATGTTATCTACGTTAATCTTTATAAAGGATGAATAAATTCAAGAAATTCATTTCTATTTTTTAATCTAATTTTTTATATCAATTTATTTGAAATAAGGTAAAATAAGTATTAAATTTGTATTCCCATCCTAAAGGATTAATTTAGTGTAAGATTTAACAACTTATAGTTTGCAAATAGATAAATAAAGATTTTATTCAATTTTGATGGAATTTATTACACCTAATATTTCCCGTTGTAGGCAAAGAGAATATATATATTCTATTCTCTATGGTTGTAGGGTGACTTTATTGTCCTACAACAGGGAGAAAAAGCAACTTTTTCACCCTGCTATTAAAATTTCAAACTTCATACCTAATTTGTCTCATTGTAGGGTTATAAAGTTACTTAATTACCCTAGAACAGGGTGATTAGGTAACTTTATCGACCTGCTTTAAATAATTTGAGTAAAACTGAATAAAATTAAATATGTTATTGAAATGGGTATCGTGTTAAAAAATGTTTTTCGCACTTCACAAAATCCATTACAATGACATAAATAGATATAAACTTTCTCTGAAAGTATTTCTTTCAGGCCTACATGCATGTACCTTAAACTGATCATATCGTACACCCTTAAGTCCGCAAGATTTAGAAATATTTGGCACTGAAATTTTAGCAACCTTGCTTCCGTCTTTTAGTCCTAGTTTTTGCATTACTGTGGCAATATTTTGCAACTTAACTCCTGTTTTGCTTTTCTCATTACAAAATGTTTCTGCAGACACTGGAGTTAGAAAATAAAGATGCAAAGAGTTTTTACAAACAAGAACAATACTTTTTTGCAGAGATCAAACATTTAAAGTAGAGTATATACAATTTTTTTATGAAATTTTCAATCCAAAGAAACTAAACTTTCCTCACAAACCATAATTTGCTAATCCCTATATCTTTGCTTTCTGATTGTGAAAAACTTTTTATTTTAAATTTTAAGATTAAATGGTTAAAAAATAAGAATTAGTGGCGATTGTTTTTTCTCTTTTAAAAAATGCAAAATATCTTGTTTAATTTGCATCTTTAATAATATATACAAAAGAGGTGTTTGGAAAAAATAAACAGTCTCATGATTTTGATTTGTCTCAACAATTAATCTTTTAAAACATTAAAGAATACTTTTCAATCCCAAAAAAAAACAGGCAAGAGTACAGGAGTTTTAAACCTAAAGTTTTAAACATTCTAAACATTAATTTACGATTATTGAACTAGGAAATTTGTCAGAACTTCTATTTTTTAACAATTTTAGATTTTAATATTTATTTTTATAGAAATCACGCGTATTAGGAGGTTTTCAGCTTAAATCCTAGCCACTAGCTCTGATTCTCTAATCCCTATATCTTTGCAGCTTAATGTCGTAGACCTTTGATATTTCAAACTATGAATTCTGTTTAATCAAATAATCTAAGGTTGAAATATTAAAGGTTAAAAAATTTTGGTTAAAAAATATATGGATTTTAAAACTCAATTCCTTTAGATATAATTTATATGTACAATGTACAATGTACACTGTACAGTCTATACATGCATTTTGTTAAAAGGAAAATTTTTCGGATTTTGCTCTTTCTGCAATCTCTGTTTATTTTACAGTTCATGTTTATTTTAATCATCCGTACTTAATATTTGCATTTATGCAGATTTAGTGCAGTTGTTGCTGTTTAATTATTTGCACAAAATCAGGCATCAGCTGTAAAGGCCTGGATACAGTCAACAGGCCTAACTAATCTCAGCTATACCATAATTTAGCAGGCATTATCTTTGTTTTAAAATGCGAGCTAGACTGGAAGAAGGGAGGAGGGCCGGAGGGTGAGGGTCATTGAGACTTATTAGGGCTAAGTACATTCTAAGTACATTTTCAAGATGTTATCTACACCATTCTAAATTCCTTTAAAAAAGTGTAAAAGGTTTAATATACATAAATGTTTTAAACGTTAATCAAACAGCAAAGTATGAAAAATTCACGTTCTTGTACTTTTTATGTGAAAATTTGGTCTAAAGTAAAATTCTTGTGTCAGGACCTCTAATTTGCTGTTATAAGGAGGAAAAGGGGGGGGGGGTAATGCCAAAACATGGAAACTAAAAGAGAAAAGGATTTCTTTTAACATAGACAATATTTTTAAATATTCCTCTTTTTTAGTTGCAAATTTGTATGCAGAAACTTGATTTACCATTTAGTGATCAGGCAGGAGTTGTTAGAATCCGGAAACATAGATCCGGATATTAGAATATTAGAATCCGGAACCATAGATCCGGATATTAGAATAAATTAGAATCCGGAACCATAGATCCGGATATTAGAATAAATTAGAATCCGGAACCATAGATCCGGATATTTTCCCGGAAACTAGGCACTGCTTGAAGGTGCAGCAAATGAAGTGAAATCTGGAGATGTAAAGATCGATAGATAAAGCCTGGGCCTGGGCCTGAAAAGAATTGTTAGGGCCCGGAAGACCTCAAAAATTGTTAGGCCATTACTTTAAGTTTATGTGAAATTCAAAATGGCTGTTTAATGTTCAGAGCATGCATGCATACCCTCGAAAAAAGATAAAGGATAATTTTAAAATCCCGTTGTTCGTAAAACAGTACGTTTGCATTCTCATCTAGAGTGAGACAAATGACAGGCAATTTCTTTTACACTTGTCCCCTGCAGACAGGAGAGGTGAAGCTAGAAAACGAAGATTTATCTAACTCATGCTGTCCATAAACCCTGGCACACCCTGTACTAAATTCCTGGTTAATGTCCAACCATTTTATGAATCTTATCGACCATTAAATAGCAAAATTCATCCTGGAGCTTGTAATATTTAAGTTTTCTTGTAAAAATTAGATGTCCGTGAAACGATTAATTACGTGCGAACACATATAGGCAAAATCATATTTATACTGGGACACCCGAGGTCTATTGGGAAACCCGAGGTCTATTGGGACACCCTGGTCTATTAAGACACCCGGAGTCTACTGGGACACACGAGGTCTATTGGGAGAAAACCACCAATCATTGCTTGTGATTATATAAGCAAACTCAGCATAAGGATATATACATGTGACATGCAGATTGCAGATTTGGTTAGAGGCACCCTGTAGGATTGAAATATATTAAATTAAACCAATGTTTATACATTACACCTTCCATAAATGAATGAGGGAATGTGGAGTTTAGGACAATACATATAAGTTTAGGACAACATACATAGGCCATAAATCAGTTACTTCTTAAAAACTCTATTTACAAATGCCTTACAATATAAAATTTACATGTTTAGGGCTACAAAAAAGTATCAGGTAAAATCAAAGGCCAATGCAACTTTTTGTTGTGATGCAACTTTTCGTAGCAGTCTGGATCAATTTGGGGAAAGTATTTATAAGGAAATGCACGTGGGACATGCACTGTAAAATGATTATGATTGATCTAGTGATTGTGGGACACCCTGTAAATGAAGTATATTGTGGGACACCCTGTAAATGAAGTATAAGTGATTCATTGTTTGTGGGACACCCTATCAAATTAAACAGACATTTCACAACTAAATGCACTATTGCATTTTGGGACTCCTTTCCAGACAGAGATGTCTAGATGGGGAGAGTTAGGGGGGGGGGCACATAGATTAAGCCTGCTTATGAAGATTCTCATCAGTTTTTAAGACAGGGTGTGGTGCAGCTCTTCAAATGAACGGCCCGCTTGAAACAAATGTAGTGACTTTAAATAGTTTCTTTTCGCAGTCCCTTTAAGCATTCTCTTAGGCAATTTTTCCAGTGAGATTGTATTTATGACTTTAATTTTCAGGATAGGCCTTCTATAACAAACATTGCATGCATTGCAGAATACTTGCAAATACGAGTATCATGCTTATTAGGACGGATTCTATGTGAAGTACTGTAATATAACTTGAAAAACGTCCCAAACCTGTTTTTATATCGGTAAACAGATTTCACAGCAAATTTTTGTTTCGTATTATATGCCAAGTATTAGCATGCCAGGAGGGGGGGGGAGTCTACCTTTAAGACAGACTTGAATGCACAGCTAAATTTTATTCACAAGAAATGAGAGGTACAAGAGGGAAGAACCTATAGCTAAACGATGGAAATTAAGAAAAAGTATGTCTGAAGTGTATAAACCTTGAATGCTCAAGATACAATAAACCAAATTAAGATAAAAAAATACCAGATAACACTTTGAAAACCGCAGAATGCATCATGTACAAATTGCATTTAATACACAGTTTGAGGACATTTTAACAGTGCAAACCTCTAATTAGATCTACAGAATTCACATCGATGTCTTGTTTTAAAATAAAATTCAAGATACTTGTTGAGAAAACAAACTTTATTCAAGGGTCAGAATTTTGGGAGGGAGTATTGTTAATCTTGTACACTTGATCTTGATATCCTATGTGGACACTTTTGAATTTGTGGCTTAATGTGTGATCCCGCAATGAAAGTTGGGGTATCGAAGAGGAACTTTATTATTCCGAAGGGCTGCAAAAGATGGAGATAAATGCTTGATCTCGAGATTTTCAACGCAAAAATTCTGACTTGAGGTCGTTGTCTAACAGCTGATTTTGATTTGTATTTTCGATCTGGCTAATTTTATTTTAGTTTTACGTGGGCTGAGATTAGCATCAAACCACGTGTAACAACCGAATAGAATGAAATATGCAGGGTGTCCTATTTAAAAAGACGCTGAGAGATGGTTTTCAGATCATCTTTAATCTTTAACAATTTTACACGGCACAACTTATTTTAACAATTATAAAAATATGAAATTTAATAGAATTTTAGTTTTAATTTATCAGAGATGGAATTTAAAGAATTTGAGCTGCGGTTTAAATTCGCCAAAACCCGGTTTAAATCAAGCGCCGGCTTAAATCTTGAAACATTTGATACAATTTTAAGTGGAACCAACCATATTTAAACCGCGGCTTAAATTTAAACCGCCGCTCAAATTCTTTGAATTCGGCCACAGGTCATTTTAAACACTAATCAAGTTTTGAAAATTGTTTTCATTTAATAAAGGAACTTTCAAAGCTTGAGAAACCAGCTTTTTCTGCGAGCTAAAATTTTATTGTTACATTTAAAAGTGGCTCTCATGAGTCTTATCTCACTCCTTGGTTTATCTGTTTTATCGCTAGGACTATATGGTGGGGACATACATACAAGACACACTGTAGTCTGTACGTAATAAGTCGAGAAAGGTATAATGGGATCTATGCTGAGGAGTCTCTGCTTCGTGCTGGTGGAACAACAGTTGAAGACTATGAGATTTCTATCCGTGAGAAGTCAATCACCGTCCGAATTTTGTTTAGACACAAGTTCTACTTCCTTGTCAGGAATCTTTCCCCTCGGGAACTCAGGAAACGGAGAACTCTTGGTGAAGGAGAGGTTTGAACAATCCACCTCTTCCCTCTGACGGCGGACTCTCCACCTTTCATTTACCACATAGGACAACTTTATCTTCTCTCTTCCGATTCTTTGTGACAACTAATTATATTTTCTCCTTCCAAGCTGTGGTTCATGCCTATTGGCTTTAATTTAAAGTAGAATTCCGGGGCAACGGTGGCTTCGGTTTTCAACAAGTTCAAACATGCGTTCAAAGAATGTTTTCTGGGCTGGCATTTTCTAACAGACAAATATTTCTACACGTTATACACGAGGCAATTTATCATCTGCCCCACTGTTTGTCCGACCTATAACTTTATACAAAGAGCTAACAAACTGCCATGCTTGTAGGCCGGACTACTTGCAATGTGAGCTTAGCTCAGTTCCATATGAGGACTGAAGGGGTTGCATCAATGGACCTATCCTTATTCCGAGCTATTGAGCTCATACTAGTTACATGGTTACAGAATATATAAATTAGTAATCTTTGTTTGCCTCTCTTTGTTTGGATGTCCGATCATAACTTATAAAACCATGGACCAATTTACTTAAAAATTTGATTGATAAACTCGATATAACCACAGGAATTTTCTTGGCTTGGTTTGAAAATTCTAATTTGAGTGGATTGACTATAGGGAAAGTTTAGTTTACAGAAAAGCCGGGTTTCCCTGCTAGTTCTCAATAAAAATCAACGAAATCACCTTCACATTTTTTAAACCAAGCAAATAACATTCCCGAGTTCCAAAATGTCCGATTTAAGGCAAATCGGACAAGGTGTTCTTGTGGTAATATAGAGTCACAAGCAATATATAGATAATTTGTACTTTCAGTACTCTAAAGGCAGGAAAGGTATATATATTTGTATGTGTACATATAACTATATATTATATATAACTACCAAGTGTGGCGAAAGTTTGACACATGATAAATTGTTCCTTAAGGCAATGCATTTTATGCGTTTCCAGGGGTGTATATATACTATATACACATACAGGGTAAATATAGATATACTTTATACATATACAAGGTAAATATGGATATACTTTATACATATACAGGGTAAATATAGATATACTTTATACATATACAGGGTAAATATAGATATACTTTATACATATACAGGGTAAATATAGATATACTTTATACATATACAGGGTAAATATAGATATACTTTATACACATATAGGGTAAATATAGATATACTTCATTCATATTCAGGGTAAATATAGTTATACTTCATTCATATAAGAGACAAATATAGATTTACTTTATACATATAGGTGATAAATATGTATATACTTTATACATATACAGGGTAAATATAGATATACTTTATACATATACAGGGTAAATATAGATATACTTTATACATTTACAGGGTAAATGTAGATATACTTTATACATATACAGGGTAAATGTAGATATACTTTATACATATACAGGGTAAATATAGATATACTTTTTACATATACAGGGTAAATATAGATATACTTTATACATATGCAGGGTAAATATAGATATACTCTATACGTATACAGGGTAAATATAGATATACTTTATACATATACAGGGTAAATATAGATATACTTTTTACATATACAAGGTAAATATAGATATACTCTATACATATACAGGGTAAATATAGATATACTTTATACATATACAGGGTAAATGTAGATATACTTTATATATATACAGGGTAAATATAGATATATTTTATACATATACAGGGTAAATGTAGATATACTTTATACATATACAGGGTGAATATAGATATACTATCTCTCTCCTAGCTGGTCCCGTGATACAGGACCCCAGCATCTGTTTCACATCTTTATTTTGGACTGTTTGCCATGAAGAGTCAATCGGGTGATTTTCCAAATTTTAGCATTATATTTGTGGGCACTCCCGATGAACTTAAGTATCTCTTCTTTAACAACAACTTCCAGTTCGCACATCTCATTTTATGCAATGTACGCAAATAGATTATCAAGTACAATAGGTGACAACAGAGAAATGGACCAATTATACACGACATCACAAGTGTAAAATATAACAGGAAAGCAAAATTTTCTGACTTATTTTACTGCTAAAGAAGTATTTAATTTAAAATCATCACTATTATTGATAATTTTGTCAGACATAATGACTGATTTGACACTTGTGACGTAAGAATATTGCTGTACCGAGCTTGTACAAATTCTACCTTGCATGTATTTGAATGAATATTTAAAGGACTAGAAATTCAAGGCGCTTCGCGCCCTTCTTTCTTGGCTTTTAGGGCGCTTCGCGCCCATCTTCTATTTAAATTGTGAACATATTCTTTTTGTTTACATTCTAAAACAAAGAAGAAAAAATTTTGCGAATTTTAAAAAAAAATTCGCGGATTTTCAATAATTTAAATTTATTTACAAAATTAAAAACCTTTAAAACACATTTTCTAAAATTTTTATCATTCATAAACCTTTCCTGTGATCACGTGATGTCTCACAAAAAATTTGGGCCCGATCGGTTCAGCCGTTTTGACGTTTATTGGATACAAACAAACAAACAAACCGACAGACAAGCCAAATTTACATATAGATTAACATGGATAGATATTATCGCAGTTTAATCTAATCACAATGCATGTTTTAATCATATTACGTAGCTCATGTTTAATATTCTCAAGTTAACACATATTGCTACGATTTTTGCTACAGATATACTTTCTGAATATCCAGGGGTATATAATCATTTATAGATATACTTTATACAATATACTCACATATTCAATTACATTTATTTAATACAAAACCATGTACGATATATGTCTCAATATATACTTTCTGCCTAACAAAAGACTTGTTATGATTAAAAAATAACTTATTATTTCCTGAATGTAAACGTATTTTTGAGTTTTATTAATAATTAAATGAATATTTTAAAGAAAAGACGCCGAACCAACCAGTTTTTAAACTTTTCTAAATGTAAAAGTTGTCCCATTAAACAAGCAATAAAAAATCAAGTTTTTCTGTTTGTTTACTTGTGCAAAAATTGCAAATATTGCAAGGTCTATCTCTAATCGAGATAATTCGTGTTGTACTTTTATAGACAGATAGATAGATAGATAGATAGATAGATAGAAAGATAGATAGATAGATAGATAGATAGATAGATAGATAGATAGATAGATAGATAGATAGATAGATAGATAGATAGATAGATAGGTTGAGCGCAACCTAGATTTGCACACGTAGCAACAGTTGCAAAAATAGACTAGTCACCTTGGGTGGATGAAATAAAAATTTGGCCAAATTATATTTTTCAATTTTCTGCAATTTTTTTGCAACGACGTGCAATGTTTAATAATATTTTGCTTGTCTAAAAATAAAGCATTAAACTACGCATAAATATATACTTTTAACCACCTTGCGTTCCTCCCGCCTCGGCAAGCCGAGTGTTTACTGCATTATGCTTATCTAAGTACACTCAGCTTAAGGGTTAAATATGCTCCATGCTAAATCTAAACAATTAAAATAGAGACTTTATATTTTGATTGAATAATTTTAAGATACCCCTTTTTAGGTTTTGATTTGAATTAAGTTCTAAATTCTAACTTGCAAAAAAAAATTGCAACATGTGTACTTTTACAAAATAATTGATGACTATGAGTAAATAATAAAGTAAAGGTGAACCATGCACTGGATAGCTAGAACCAAATTAAACCAAAAAATATAAATAGAAGCTGAAAATTCATTTGGCTGGATAGAAACTAGGACTAGATAGAAACTATAACTAGATAGAAACTAGAACTAGATAGAAACTAGGACTGGATAGAAACTAGGACTAGATAGAAACTAGGACTAAATAGAAACTAGGACTAGATAGAAACTAGGGACTGGATAGAAACTAGGACTAGATAGAAACTATAACTAGATAGAAACTAGAACTAGATAGAAACTAGGACTGGATAGAAACTAGGACTAGATAGAAACTAGGACTGGATAGAAACTAGGACTAGATAGAAACTAACTGGATAGAAACTAGGACTAGATAGAAACTAGAACTAGATAGAAACTAGGACTAAATAGAAACTAGGACTAGATAGAAACAATGACTAGATAGAAACTAGGACTGGATAGAAGCTAGAACTAGATAGAAACTAGGACCAAGATAGAAACTAGGACTAGATAGAAACTAGGACTAAATAGAAACTAGGACTAGATAGAAAATAGGACCAAGATAGAAACTAGGACTAGATAGAGACTAGGACTAGATAGAAACTAGGACCAAGATAGAAACTAGGACTTGATAGAGGCTAGGACTACATAAAAACTAGGACAAGATAGAAACTAGAACTAGACAGAAACTAGGACTAGATAGACACAAGGACCAAGATAGAAACTAGGACTAGATAGAAACTAGGACTAAATAGAAACTAGGACTACATATTAACTAGGACTAGATAGAAACTAGGACTAGATAGAAACTAGAAATAGATAGAAACTATGACTAGATACAAAATAGTATTAGATAGAAACTAGGACCAAGATAGAAACTATGACTAGATAGAAACTAGGACTAGATAGAAACCAGGACCAAGATAGAAACTAGGACTACATAGAAACTAGGAGTAGATAGAAACTAGGACTATATAAAAACTAGGACAAGATAGAAACTAGAACTAAATAGAAACTAGGACTAGATATAAACTAGGACTAGATAGAAACTAGGACTGGATATAAACTAGAACTAGATAGAAACTAGGACTAGATAGAAACTAGAACTAGATACTAAATATAGTACTAGATAGAAACTAGAACTAGATACTAAATATAGTACTAGATAGAAACTAGAACTAAATACTAAATATAGTACTAGATAGAAACTAGAAGTAGATACTAAAGATAGTACTAGATAGACGCTAGAACTAGATACTAAATACAGTACTAGATAGAAACTAAATATGGTACTAGATAGAAACTAGAACTAGATACTAGATATAGTACTAGATAGAAACTAGAACTAGATACCAAAAATAGATGCAATGACTAGACAGAAACTATAAGAAATAGATTGAGCTAGGATCATACGATTAGATATATGTTAGCATTTTTGCTACATGACAATGTAGTTATTTCGCAGTGATAAAATTATTTGTTAATATATAAAATACACACCAAGCCAAACCTGATGAAAAATGCTTTAAAAATACTAAATACATTGGTTTAACTGCTCCAGGCAGAAACTAACTAAACTTTAAAAACAGGTTATTTTATTGCACAACTCCTATAAATTATACACCAGATAGAGCCCGGTTTTGCAAGTATATATTTGTTAACTGCAAATTGCAAAATTGCAAAACTGTGCAAAAGTTAAAATTTTGCAATGATTTTGCAAAAACGTCTCAATTCAACGTAGCAATTTAAAGATTATATTACGTTTCTTTAACCTCTTACACACCCATACATAAAATAATTAAATTAAGCATTAGCTGAATAAGTATTTTTTCCTTGACACTAATTTAAAGATGTCCGGCCCGTCTATCTTATTGTTAACAATGGAAGGAATATTTGATTTGCATAGATTATAAATATGCAATAATGTTTAGTTTAGTCGTCTTTGATTTCACGTGACATTGTAAACCCAATTTTTTAAAAAGAAACATTAAACATTTAACAATATAATGGGCTTACTAGGTTTCTGGTTAATTGCCTTCTAAGGCTATTTGTACCAGTAGGACTATAACGCAAATTAATTGCATTTCAATTTTTAATTTCTTTTTCTTTACAATAGTCAGTTGTAAAATATTGCACTGTGCAGTTCATGATGCTTGCAAGGCATTGTCTTGTCCAAGATTAACATTAATCCCATTCTGTTTTATTTCTTATGCTTGAATTCAACTTATAAATCATGATATGACGAGTTGCATATATTTTTTAAGACTGGGTCCAATTTAAAAAATGTTGAAACTCCTTTAATTTTATCCCACTAACTCAGAACTTTAAAGGACTTGTTTTAAGATTTTAAAGAAGTAATTGACAAAATATCATCTATCACAGTGATAAAAACTACAAACGTACTTGTAATCAACCCTTCATATGAAGATTGCATCTCAATAAACCTTAATCCCAGAATGAGTTGTTATTGAATTTTTGTTTTAGTTTAATCCAGACAAAAAAACATCAACACCCACCAGTGTGATCCAAAGGTTGTAAGCTCTCAATCAATGAGAATAAAAGTCCAAGGCGTTGCGATACTTTAAAAACGGCCCAGTCTTTAAAGTTGATGCAACTTTTTATAAAAATCTGGATCTATGTGTGCCCTAGTGTAAAGGATCAAGATTTTAAACTATGCACCACGTGCTTTATTTCAAGAGGGCTTAAGATTTCCTTGTCAATCCCTAATCTAATCTAATCTAATCTAATTGTATCTTGTGTTGCAGGAAAGGCCATGTATTCAAATGGGAACTGGAAAAAGACCATGTAAGAATTTATACAATTTAGAAAAATTTAACTTTGACAAAATAAATAATATATAAATTGACTTTTATTTTTAGTGTGAGATTGCACGCGGAGAGTAAAGTAGAGAGGTTGGATCCTCCTTCTCCTCCTCCCAGAGCAACAGGAGGACTAGATCAACTCAACTCCGTTCTCTCCAGGTCGATGCTGCACCAGGAGCAGAACAGATCTAATGCTCTGGATGAATCCTGGTCTGGAACGATCTCCCCCAGCTCTAGGGATAGTATGGATATAGACTACAAACCTCATCCTGATGATATCCTCTGCCCAATACAGAAGGGTGAGGAGGATATTCTCCTTGATTTAAGGATTGATAGAGCCCGGAGAAGAAGCAACCCTGAGCCCGAAACAATGGACTGGAAACCTTCAATTCTAAAACAAGAAGATCAGTCTCACAGACAAGAAATATTTACCTCCCAAACTAATACACAAGCACAGTTAACAAATAAATTTCTGAATGAAAGAAGTTTTAATCGTTCAACACAAATTTTCAAAAAAGATGAAGAATTCCCCCATATTAGCTCACTTCAATATATAAATAATTACTTGCCAATGAGAAATGTGAACGTGAGCCTTGTCCCTGCTTCTCAACTCAGATCAATCTCGTCAAATGATCCGTTCTCTAGCAGTTTACAATCAAAAGAGAGAAACCTATGCATAACCCTCCCTGAAAGGCGACTCCTCTGTGAAAGTTCTCCGGTAGAAGACTCAACCATTATGAGGTATAGTCAACTAGTGGATACTAGTACTAGGTATTCTGAAACTAGAAATCAAGGACTAGCATCACATAATCTAGAACCAATGGACGAATTATCCCGACCATCCCTCCAAGATTGCGATGAATCTAATGATACTTCTCACCATAGTTCTAGTGTCGCCTCCCAGTCCAATGAGTACCCGGAGAATGCAGATGATCCTCAGTGTTCTGGTGATACGGAGACCGTGAGTTCAATTGGGTCTGAACCAACGAAAAGGATTAAGAAGAAAGAAAACAAGGATCTGAAATGTATCAGAGAAGCAGGTTAATTAAAGGGATTAAAGGGACTGTACGCGTAATTACAAGTGACCCTTAAAGGGACTGTAAAGGATCGCGACCCATGAAAGTTATATTTGATGTTCCTGTCTCGAGAAATTGATATAAAACTGTGTCAAATTTATACGAAAATTCATATGTTTAAAATTTTGTTTAGAAATAATAGGTTTGAACAGATCTTATTCAGCAAATATGAAACCAATTTGAAAAAGAAGATATTCCGGAGAACCCTAATAGTAACTCAGGTTTTCTCCAATTATTATTTTATAATTTTTATTTTTGTTTTTAATAGATATAATTGATAATATTATTTTTTAGTCCATATTTCGCCACAAGAACTCCCACCAATGAGAGTGCAGTGTACTGGTCACATGATACAGACCGAGACGCGTGACTTGGTGTGAGTTTTATATCAATTTCCCGAGACATGAACATCTCATATAACTTTCATGGGTTGCGATCAAAAGCTAAAGCGATTAGCTTTCAGCCTATACCCCCCTTTTAACAAAAGAATTGCTTTTTTATCGTCAACGAACAATCTCATTTCTAGGTATTGACGAATTCTTGACGTTAGAGGAAATAATAAACTTGCCAATGGACGGTAAGAATGTTTTTAAAATAAAAAGATGAAAAAAATGTCGTTTGCCAAATATTTTTTTTTGAGATCTAAATATTTATTTTATGCTAATCCATTTAAAGATTTAAACAGGTTTACATTACATTACAAGATATACATTTGCATTTACAAGATTACAAGATTACATTTGCATCGTTTTCATAATTTTCCTCAATTCTAAATCTAGTTCCGCCTTTGTAGGTCTTCGTTTAGGCTCGGGAACAGGCACAGGATTAGGTTCAGGTTCAGAGTGAGGATGAGGTTCAGTTTCAGGTTCAGCTTCAGGCTCAGAATCAGGGTTAGAGTAAGGATAGGGAGACATTTGCATCATTTTCATAATTTTCCTCAATTCTAAATCTAGTTCCGCCTTTGTAGGTCTTCGTTTAGGCTCGGGAACAGGCACAAGATTAGGTTCAGGTTCAGGGTGAGGATGAGGTTCAGTTTCAGGTTCAGCTTCAGGCTCAGAATCAGGGTTAGAGTTCGAGGGTTTGGGAGAAGGAAAAACATTCTTTACCTCCTCTAGACCATAACCTCAGCTCCACAGATTCACCGGCCTTCACAAATTCCTGGTATAGAGCCAGGACCCGCTGTATTGAACCCATGTTTATTTGTTAAGTTGAAACAGGTTGACCAGGTAGAGTGGTTGTTCCCAACATTTCAGCTGATTTGGGGGCCAACACAGGTTTGCGGCCAAACCAGGCAGGGAGGAGAGAGCTGGTTGCTAACAGGTTGAATGCCGGGTCAAGACTGAAGCCAAATATTTTTGATGATAGTCATTGCAATAGAATTATCATTTATTTGAAAAAATGGAAATTGTTAAATTATTGAAATTGGCCGGAACTCAGTAAATGCATGAAAAAAATATTATAAAATCATTATTATGATCATTATTCTTTGTGAGTAAATATCCAATTGATTCTAAATTGTTTGCTTTTTTCTCATTTCATTTTTTATGTTTATTGATGGCTTCTATTTGTTATTGTGTTATTATCCTAAAGAATCAAATTTATTTTCTTTAGAATTTAATCAAAAGCTTGAAAACGAGAAGATGACGGATTTGCAGCGAACTACTGCCCGGGATGTGAGAAGACGAGGGAAAAATAAGGTTGGTAAATTTGTTCATAAAAAAATGTTTATTTACTTTAGAATTAATAATTATAAAACCACGTAAGAATTTAACGAGAAAAACATAAAATAATTTGTTTAAATCCAACTTTCTTTAAGTTTTCTTATTATTACATTAAAATATTACATTAAGTAAAAAAAATCTCCGGATAAAGAAATTAGCCAAAACGATTCATTAAAAGACTTTTATCAATCGTTGAAAAAATGGTTTTTGTTGATGTTTTGACAGAGTAAAATATTGCATATTGAAAGTTATCGGTCCTTTAAACGATGCCCAGGACTACAAGTACGTTTTTTTCTAGTCGGCTGCACAGAGTTGTAGAAAGAAGAAAGCAGACCAGATGAACAAGAACGAAAAAAAGCTCCAGATAATTCAAGAGAAACGTCGGAAGGAAGATGAGAAGGATCAAAGTAAGTGTAGAAGTGTTTGTAAAAAGACCTGAGGTCTTGATACTCAGGATCAAGCATTTATCTCTATTTTATGCAGGATTACTTCGTTAACCCTTGATTGCCGTACCCTGCAGGGATGTCTTTGATTGCATTTATCCTCAAATTATATAATTGACCACTTCGGATATCGAGATCAAGTGTTTAAGTTTAACGAGTCTCCTCTCGAAGGTTCCGACTTTTGGCCATTTAAAAAAAAATAATAGAATCTTAAAAATGGTTGTGTTGTGAACGACTGAAAAGATAATCTTAACTTTTTCACAGTACAAAAAGGCTTGATGAACCAGGTCCCAGTTCCGCTAAAAAATTGTTATTTTTGGTCAAAACTATATCCTGCTGTTTTCTTTCAAGTTTAGACTTTTTACAACTTAAATTTTAATGTTTTGATTTTTTTCTTTAGAGCTCCAACTTCTCCTGGATTTTGTGAGTGCATATTCGAATAAGTTGACTATTTTGCACAAACAGGTATTAAATCAATTTTGGAAAATAAATTGTAAAATCTAAACAAAACGAAAAAAATCATAATGATATGTCTTGTGTTTATAATAACTATGATTCTGTGAATTTAAATTAATTTTTAATTTTTAGAAATTTGGGCTTAAGGAAGAACCAAGTTCAGTACCCTGTTCAGTACCTAGTTCGTCACCAGTTAAAAGTACATTTCCAGTTAATCGTACACTTCAGAATACATCAACAGTGATCAGTACAAACCTTAGTACATCACCAATTAAACGTAATTCACCTCCAACGAGTTCATTTTCACATTTGACTTCTTCAAAAGCTCAACTTCCTTCTCATTTAGAGGAAAATTCGACTTTTCTAGGTAAAATTAACTTTTTATTAGTTTTAAATGGGTGATATTGAAATAATTTTTTAACCAACAATTTTAAGAGTTTTCGGCGATAGACTTGTAATCTTTAACCTGTTTTTATAGTTTTTTTTATAATATTTAATTTTGTTTCTCTAAAAATTTGAATTTATCATTAGAAAACATTGAAGAAATGTTCCTATCATATTGTGGGGCGGTGGTTGACTTATTTAATAAAGCTTTGCACACCTGGATTAATGAAAAAGATTGCCTGAAGTATTTATTTATCTTTATATTTGTGAATGTTTTAGAAAATGACAGGATTTCATTCATACCTCCATCCTCCAAGCGAGCTAAAGAGACTGCATCTCCCCCTGTAGACATGTATACGGACAGATTACAACCGTATCAAACCTCTAGACCTGGAGCAAGCTTTTCCCTGCTTGGACCTCGTGAACAGCCGCGGCAAACTTCCGGTCCACGTGGTAGAGAGCAAAACTCGCAAATCCGCCATTTTCTTTCTTATCCCGGTCTTACAGTTAACAAGAATGAGATTTCTTTGTTTAAAGTTTACGACTAAAACTATCTCAGTGCCACACTTGTGAATGTGATAATTGTAAAGGAACATTCAAGGAATCTAAAACGATGCAGAAAAAAGATGGAGAATTTATTCAGAAAAAATTAAAAAGTACTAAATATCATTAAACATAATTTTTTATATTCAATGTTAAAAATCAATATTAAAGGTTTACCAATGACTAGATTTGTGTTTTGGTTTTTGGAAAACCAGTTTAGATCCTGAGTACGATTTTCCTCATCTCTAGATTTCTTAAGTCAAAACAAATGTATCATGTCTTTCTTTTATCCAGTGATGATTGTTGATCAATGAAATTTGAATGGAAACTTGTGCAAACATAAAAATTACAATTACGGAAATTTTACACAATTGGGTCAGATTTTGCGCGAAGCGCACATTAAATTTAGCTTCTTATAACTTTAAAACTACGCTCTCAAAAATTGTTAAACAAATTGATAGTAAAGCACAAAATTTGTTTTAAATGAGAAAATACTTGTGCAGTACCCCCCCCCCCATACGCCCTTATTTTTATGATCTTATAGAAGTATTCTGAATACTATAAACCAATCATGACTCATGAGGTTTCTATAGAGCCATTTTCTTGAAAAAGTAGAACTTCCATTAAAAAAAACGTTTAAACAATATATTTCAAAATTTTCCCAAACTGTTTCTAAGTGCCTTGTGCTGAAAATAAGGCAGTACAAACTTAACTGAATATGGTTGCATTATAAATGCCTTAAAAATGTATATATTATATATTACATATATGTTTATTTATTTAAATCATCGACTTTATTATTCCACGTCAACAATGCAGAACACGTACACACACATGCGCTTTCAGTGTTTTAAACACACAATACATGTCTCTAGTTTTTGTTTTTTGCTTCTTATTCGTATTTATTAATTCAGATACAATTATGTTAAAATGTGCTTAACTATTGCATCTATGATAAAATGATTATCATAGATTTTTCTAGAAGTATAGTAAATGCAGAACCTGCAGCTGAAAATATTCTTTAACGTTTTTACTAAAAAAGGAGAACATACTTTTATCTAATCTTGTAAATCACAACACAAATTGGGTAGTCTTCATAATAATTTGTGTTTATGTTTTTAAAGGAAACATTTTAAATGTAAAAATAATTTGATGCACAAGAAAACTTTGTCTAAATAATATTTACAGCGATCTTTGATATCAATGACTCACCCAAACTATAGGTGTTCAGCTGCTTAGAAAAGATTAGTCACCTTCTTTACTCTTTTCTTAATTATCCGATATACATTGTATCTACACATTGTACAGTTCAACCGTGATAATCAAATCAATTAATAAATTTTAGATTTAACGATATATTGAATGTGCAGAGAAAAGTTATAATATAAAGACGACATTTAAGCAATTTTATGCAAATTTCATGTTGTATAAATTAAAAAGTTACAATAATACCTTGAATAAAACTTATTAAGTGTGGGTCTGTGTGCACCCTTTAAAATCATAACTTAAGTCTAGACGTTTGCTTTTCTACACAAAGACTATGGACTCCTTCTGAAAGTCACGACCCTATTTCTGTGGTTCAAATTAAAATGTATCCCGAGCTGAAAACTTTAGAATGAGTTATCCTTAATTACGATCACTTAATCTGATTATCCTATGTACACACTTATGATTTTCTTCTTAATCCTCTTTTGGATATTTCTAATTTAATTTACGTTTGGTAACAATTACAGACACAATGCTATATCGATTGAACTAATATCCGATTGAATTTAAGTCAGTTGTTCACAAGCCGACTTTTAGAGCATTTAAACAAATATAAATTTAATCATGAAATTATTACAAAAACATATTTTAGGACTATTGTCATTGTAAACTTTAGTCTTAATAAACATTAATCCCAAACTTACGTTCGTTCAATCGATGTTTAGTTCAGTTGATATGACATCAGAAATCAAAACCAGTTTTTCAAAAAATAAAGATTACATCTTAACATGACACGCTGATTGGTTAAACTTTTATCTTCTTTCTTGGATATCGAATGCGTTTTAAAATAAACTTCGGTCTAGTAAAACCATGGGAGTTTAAGCATTAATCTTGGTATCTACCGTTCTAAAGTTTTCAGCTCTGAAAGCTGAATTTATCTAATGAACCTGATACTAATTTCAAAGGTTTTCCAGTTTTCCTGTCCTCTATTGAAAATACTTAATGTCCACTTAATTGCACTTGCCTGAATTAATTTTTTTTCGAGTTTTTTAAATGTCCATCAAAGAAATAATAAACTGTGCATAGAAACAATAGGTTAATAATAGTTTTCGTTATTGTCAGGAATTTGCATAAAGGGTCCAGTGCCCCTTTTAGCAAAGGCACTTTTTTGGACTTTGGAAAAAACAAACTAATGCAATTTGTATAGGTGGATCTATTTCAACCAGTCATGATGTATTTTTTACCTATCTGGAAGCAAATTTAAAATTTGATAATATCGAGTTTCCAGGTGTTTTTATGGCAAAGCAATTGCTCATTTAAAACTTAATTTTTACAAAATTGTTTGTTTATTATTGTTTTTTTTGTGTTTTTTTTTATATTTGATATTTTGAATTTTGGTTTTTCTCAGATTATATATTCCATATGAAGTATGAGACACGTAAAACCTAGGATGATCATTTTAGGAAAGTATTGAAAGTTTTCTGAGTGTCTCTTTGATTGAGCCAGTTGTTAACCATGCTGAGCCGGGAGGTACCGACCCCATAGCAATTACGATCGGGATGTATTTTTCGAGCAAACTCTGTCCTTTTTACAGGATTGAATCCTGGGTACTTTTACTTCAGTAATAGTTTTTTTTAAATATTATAACCTTTAAAATGATTAAGTGAATTTCTTTCCTTTTAATTAGGAATCTCTGCAACTGGTTTCTTTTGTTACTATTTTAATAAATAGGCTGCATACAGAATATTTAATTTTACCCTGACCTTGTAATCGTATTATATAAGGAACTTCAGGTAGTCTTTAGTCTTTACAGTATCATCCTTTGTTCAAACTCTGACATCTTCACCCATTCTTGGACAGATGATAATAGTTTTAACTAAATATATATCGTGAACTGGCAGTCTGTCTTTTTAAAGTTTGGTTGAAAATGCTTTAGACCTGATTTCCCTTTTTTCTTTGTGGGTAACCCTACACTGTTAGAAATGCCATTTTGTAAATTTTCAACATCATCATATTTCAAGCCAATATAATCAGTATATAGAAGACATTCATTGATATATCGTTTAAAATTT